>NW_026542775.1:0-210226 GCF_028750875.1 Macrosteles quadrilineatus | reverse complement strand
AAATAATACAGTGTCCACTTATACCACACATTTGTCGAAACAAGTTCGCTTGGAAGGAGGTGGCAACGAATGGGAAATGTCTTTAGTAGAGGCTCATTATCCATGTTCATTTCCATCAGTGATCAATAATTCGTTCATATCATTTACATATGAATCTATTTTAGCACGCACTGCACTTACTGATAAAGAAGAAATTGTGATCAAAGTCAAACCTGAATATTATAGGAATATCAATAATTTATTAAATTATATCAACAATTATGAGGATGTGTACGAACATTTGGAATTTAAATATGACATGGATCTGGACCGAGTCAAAATAAGACTTTTCAACTCAAATATAACCGAAATTAAATTAAGTAAAACGTTATCTTTACAACTAGGGTTCGATCCCCTTCAAGAGAATTTATTGAGTAAAGACAATTATGTCAGCGAAATCCATAGTTTGTGGGCACCGAATCTGAACATGGGACTTCCGGCCCACATGTATGTTTATTGCGATCTAGTTGAGCCACAAATGGTTGGTGATACTACTGCGCCACTCTTGAAGATTGTTAACATAGACAGAGAGAGTTATTTTCACGGGGCTTACAATTCAGTGACTTACACTACTCCTCATTATGTGCCTTGTATGAAAACCACGTTTGAAACTATAGAAATCGACTTAAGGGATCATACGGGAGGAAAATTACCATTCATGTTTGGGACGTCGTACGTGAAACTACATCTTAGAAGAGCTCAGGATTAATAACAATGCTCAATTCAAAGGATCCTTATATGATGTACTACCATCGACAGCAGCAGAATCAAAAACATTTACAGGTCGGGGGCACTATTGACCAAGTATTTCATGGAGCATCATTCCAGAGAGGTCATGGTGTGGGTAGTTTTCTTGGTGGTATGTTCCGTACCATTGCACCGTTACTCAAGTCTGGAGCAAGAGCATTAGGGGAAGAGGCTCTGAGATCAGGATTCAGATTTTTGGGTGATATTACAACCGGTGGTATGAACCCCAAAACAGCAGCCAGCACAAGACTAAAAGACTTCACAGGTTCGCTTAAACGTAAATCTGACGAACAATTTGATCGTGTGCTACACGGTGGGGGTATTTGTTCTAAGAGACGTCGCGTTACGCGCAGGAATTCCGCAAAACGCGTCATGCGTGGTAATGGTGCCGGTAGTCGTTTGGTTCGTGTCACCCCTCAGTCATTAGCGAAGCTCCTTAGAGGCAAGTCGTCATCATTGTCCATGAGACGTCCCATCGCTAAACTTAAAAGGAAGAAAGTGTCCAAAGGTAGGAAGAAAGTGTCTAAAGGTAGGAAGAAAGTGACTAGAGGTAGGAAGAAGGTATATACAGCCGGGAAACAGATTAAGAACCGTAAGAGTAGGAGGAGGAGATCATCAGTTAAAACTACAAAAGCAAAGAGAGATATTTTCGACTTCTAATTACATCTTCAAACTATTGTTATAATGTCTTTTTTACATCAGAAATCTTGTGAATGTGTGAAAACCGAACTGGACTTGTTCTCCTTACCACCTACTCAGACTAGTATTGAAAACGGGAAATGGGTTCAGTACAAACCAATCTCAACTCTAACCAACGATTCACCTATTGAGTTTGTTGTGCCAGGCAATGGCGATGAATACACTGACCTATCACAAACGCTGATTCATATCACCGCTGCAATTGTTAAGTCTACAGGAGCAGAAATTACAGATGATGCGGAAGATAAAAAAGTTGGTCCAGTCAATAATTGGTTACATTCGCTATTTAGTCAAGTGGATATGAGTATGAATCAGAAACTTGTAACACCACAAAATAATACCTATGCTTATCGGGCGTACATTGAGACATTGCTAAATTATGGATATGATGCTAGGAAATCACATTTATCATGTAGTTTGTGGTCAGCAGATTATACTGGGAAAATGGATGATTGTCAAGATGGAAATGAAGGTTTGAAAGAAAGGCGCATATTTACATCAAAAAGTGAAGAAGTTGACATGATTGGGCATTTGCATGTGGATATGTGCAACCAAAATAAATTCCTACTAAACGGTGTGGAATTACGATTTAAATTTATCAGAACAAAAGACACGTTCTCAATTATGGCGCATGATGGTGCTTATAAAGTGATGATTACTGAAGCTAACCTATGGGTACGAAGATGTAAAGTCAGTCCTACCGTTTTGTTGGCGCACAACCATACTCTCCAATCAGCTACAGTCAAATACCCAATCACTAGAGTGGATGTTAAAACGTTTACTCTTCCCACCGGTATAAGGAACAAGACTCTTGACAATGTATTTTTGGGTCAAGTACCCAAACGAATTATTGTTGGTATGATCACTAATGCCGCATATAATGGGGATTTCACTAAGAATCCGTTCAACTTTCAACATTTTAAAACAAACTTTTTCTCATTGTACGTTGACGGTGAGCAAATACCAGCTAAACCGCTACAGCCTAAGTATGAAGGAGCTGATAACAAGGGGAAATACGTTATGGCATATCACAGTCTTTTTTCAGGCTCTGGCATTCACTTTAAGGATACTGGTATTCTAATAGGAAGAAAGGACTATGACGAAGGGTATTGCCTAATGGCTTTTGACCTAACACCAGATTTATCGGCTAGTGATTCCACACATTGGAATCTGGTACGCAACGGATGTGTTCGCGTTGAAATCGGATTTGACGATGCACTCACAGAAACTGTCAATTTTCTGGTATATGCAGAATTCGATAATGTAATTGAAGTCGACCGTCATCGCAATGTCTCTGTGGACTTTGGTGGTTAGACCCAATGAGTTTAGTATTTATGAATCACTCACACAGGATGGATCGTTTACGCAGAAAGCTGCGCAAAAGTAATCAGTCAGCACCTATTATTGTGGATATTCAATGTTTCAAGGATAATAAAAACGAATATATTCTGAAGGAGGTTTGCGTCTTGGATGGGGACACGGGTGTTTTACTCATGCATCATATTGCTAAACCACCTTACAATCAATCAGAGTTGTCAGACAACAAGCTGAAGGAAAGCTACTGGCTCACAAAACACTGTCACGGTCTACAATGGGAAGATGGTGATATTCCATTTTATGAACTACACAACAAATTGACTGATTGTATTTCAAACCATTCCACTGTATTCGTTAAAGGATTGGAAAAAAAGGAATATTTAAAACGAAATCACGTTGCGGAATTTGTCACTACTAATATAATTGATGTGACAAATATTGGTTGCGGATCAATATCATCAATGAACAATCTGATGTCAACAAACATTGTGCGCTGTCATAATCATAACTCAACAAACGTGCGTTGTGCACTGACCAACTGTATCTCGTTACGTGGCTGGTTACACTTAACAACTAAGATTAATAAAGATGAGGATACCTACTTTTGCTCTTGTTTTAGCTCTACTAGTACTTCTACTGTTGCCACCACTGTTGGTTATGATACAGTAGAATGAATACATTACAAATTGAAACATATCTATCTAAACTACCTGTACATAACGTTGGTGTTTATGCGGCTGATCATTTGCCTCGATTTATCTCCCCATCTACAGCTCTGATTGTAAACACTGATCCACACAGTGAAAGTGGAACTCATTGGGTGGCATTTTACTTGGATGAAGATTATAATGATGGAAGAGGAATTATTGAATTCTTTGATAGCTACGGACAACCACCACATCTTCACTTTTACCAAGGGTTCCTGAGACGTAACGCTCGTCGTTACTTGTACAACGAACACCGTCTTCAAAGTGATGACTCACAAGTATGCGGTCACTATTGTTTGGTTTATCTATACTTACGAATATGTTATGGATTAAAGATGGCAGACTTTGTGCAGCTCTTCTCTGAAGACACACCCACTCTTCACAATGATTTACTAATTGAAAGACTTTTTAAATATTTTTACTTAAAAAACAATAATATTTAAGAGTATTGAAAATGAAAATTAGCATTGTATTTTAGTACTGAATAAATGTAGTCAATTGCATTTTGTTGTTGTTTTTCTTTTTATATTTTCCTTATGACTCTGTCTCTTAAGCTGTACGTTTCTGGATATAAAAGTGCGAAATGAATTTCCTTATAATTTAGACTATGTTTAGGAAATAAAAATAACAAGAATATAACAGTATTTGTACTTTATTTACAATAAGATACATAGAATGGATTTTTTTAAATTACACAGAATGCTAGAAGTTTACATAGTGTAAGAAATATTTACATTAGCCAAGAATATAATATAGGTAGAATGGTTTAGTTCAAAATTATACTGAATACTAGAAGTAATACTCTTGAAAAAAACATTAATATTTAAGAGTATTATAAATTAAAATTAACATTGTATTTTAGTACTGAATAAATGTTGTCAATTATAATTTGTTATCGTTTTATTTTATATTTTCCTTTTTTGAAATAAAAATAACAAGAATATAACAGTATTTGTACTTTATTTACAATAAGATACATATAATGGATCATTTTTTAAATTACACAGAATACTAGAAGTGCACATAGTGTAAGAAATATTTACATTAGGAACATAATAAATATTACATTACTTAATAACAATATTTACACAAAGATAGGTAAAATGGATTAGTTAAAATTGTACTGAATGCTAAAAGTGTTCATAAGAAATATTTACATTAGTCAAGGATGTAACAATAAACATTGTGATATATTTTTGACACTAATATGGAATTAATTCAGTCAATTTCTATTAGCTCTATTGCTAGTGGTTGTACCGGAATAATTGGAGCTTCGGGCAATGGTGGTGGTCTTGGGGGAATTGCATAGTGACCCCAGGGAAGCGTATTGATCCCATCTTCTGGCATTACATACCGTTTGTCGTCAAATGCTCCCAAAGAGCGCTTCTGTACCACAACTGTGTACAGAATATGGTGTCGACTCTGAAAACGTTGATTGTTTGTACTCTTTGTAGTTTTGTTGTACAAACATTCGATGTAGTCCTGGATGGTAAGATCACGCTTTACGACTGATCGATTAACTCCTTTCGCTTTCTTCACAGGCGGTGGTGCACATATGGCTTTATTTTCATTGTTGGCTTCTGGCGTACATGTTAAAATACTATATGTTAAGCAGTACAGTTTTGCCATTAATCCAACAAACATCTTAATTGCTACACCTGCGGCCTCGTCCTTAAACTTCCCGAGTACTCTAGCGTTTCGAGCGTCATAACATATGTGGTTATGGGGGTAGTTACTCGTATCGAAGTCGTCCAAGTGTTCTAGCATGTCACGGTAAACATTTCTGGTACAAATACGATATTTAATCCCGTCTGTATCAATATATGCCATTCTTAATCTTTCGATGCCGTATCGTTCTACCATTTTGTAGTGGAAGCCGTACATCCACATTTTGCTATGATCCAGAATTACCATTCCCGCGTATACTGGTTTGTTTAAAACAACCCGCACTTTTGCCATGTGGAGTAAGGCAAGGTTTTCCTTGTACCAGGTGCGATCAGTGAAATTTGACTTGGCAACATATTTGGTATATTTATGGCGACATGATATGATTTTCATGTTTTGGTGTTTACGCACATTCTGGAGACTCATCCCATAGACAGCATTCACCATCAATTTAAACAATTCTACTTCGAATTTATTGTTTGCACGCTGCCTAAGTTCTGTATTTAGCGTCACGTATGGCTTCAACCATGGTGATTGTTTGAAACGTAGAACTCTGTGGATTTGTCTAATACGTAATCCATTCTCCAAAGCTTGTTGAAGGTACCGATAGTGAATAACGTATTTATCCTTATCCAAGAGAGTAGTCATCAATTTCTCTGACTGCCCTGCTCCACTATTAATAATGTCCTCGGATGAGTATGGTAATTGACATACTGGTGTCTTTCGCACCTCAGGACAGAAAGGTAGGTCACGATGTTTATCATGTAGTGCAGGATCTCTAGGATACTCTAGGTCGACTTCCAACACATATCCATAGTCACCATCTGATGGGATTCTCTCAATTACCAATTCATTACACTCCTCGGGTGATAACCATTCAAATTGAGCGTATGGAAGTGATTCTGACATTGCCAATCCATAAAGATTATTGGCGTCGTAGTACATGATAAATGTATCATCATTATTCTCACTATCAACACAATTTTCACTTGTTGATGCGTTCTGACCGTTTCGATCACCGCCTAACTCTTCCATCCTAGTGTACTTATTGTTGGCAGTGACGTGTCTCGTAACGCATTGTGTTATTCCTCCTCGAATTCCCTTCTCAAAAAATAAATACATATCGACATCTTGAAGGGTATCGAGAACCACACCAGTTTTAAATAACATCACATCCCAAGCGTATGATGGTAAGGTCAAGTAATGCGCTGGATCCAATCCATAATGTGTTAAACACATTTCCCTAAAACCCTCGAACACGTCTGCCAGTAGAAGGACATCAGTCATCAGGTATATATCAGCATATTGTCCGAGCGTTGTACAATTGAATTTATCCCATACTTTTTGGGCGTGGGAGTAGTCTTCTGCACTCACGTCTTCTCCAAAAACTTCCTTAGGCGGTAAATCATTTTCCTCCAGTGCCTCCAAAGACGTAATGTGTTCGTATGGAAACACACCTTTTCTTCTCAGAAGATCAAATTCTTCTTGATCAGGGTAGCGTGATTTAGTAATCTTTAATTTGTCAACCGGCAGGATACCAGCCAATGTGCCCAATGCTTTTGAAAGAAGACGATACGAATCAACAAACTGTAGCTGAATGCTACCTTGGCGACCGGCTCCTGGATATTTAAATCTTTTGGAGAAAGTAATAAATTTCTCCTCTGTGTTTGCAAGCACCTCAATGTTTCCTTTATCAATGGATAACTCTCTGACTATAAAATGAGCGTCATAGTTTGATAGGTTGTGTAGGTAAATGTGAATTCTTTCCTGCTCTTTGTGCCGAAGGTTACAGGATCTATGTGCTGCTCCCCTATAGATGTATGGAGGCGAATGTTGATGTTCCCTGACCCGAGGATCGGCGTCAGTAAATACATTTTTGCAAATATAACAAATTGTTTCCTGAAGGAAGTTAATTTGATCTTGAGGTGTTAATTGTGGAGGATCATTTGGGATGCGTTGTCCATAAAGAATATCTCCAATTTTCTTAACGTCATCCCTTACGGAGTTTATAAAATGTTTAGCAGCATCCTCGCCTCTATACAACCGTAGTTTGGAGAATGTTGTGTTTGTTGGATCATTATCGTCTGTGTCTCCATCGACAATGTTCCTATGGTCGTCACGAATATAGTAAGCATATGCATATGGCTGATGGACATTCCTGGCATTTGGCATTTCCCGAGGTATACGGTTTGTCGCTCCTCTTGCCGCTGCAGGATCCCATGCTGGAGGTTGGACTGTTGGAGGAGGATTGAGTGGATCGTTATCATACGGTACAAGCAAACATTCAAAATCGGCATAAATTGTAAACCTACTACGTTGAGTACGCTCAAATCGATTAAATTTTATATGTTTTTCCTCTGAAACATCAGTCCTCAATGGAGCGTGTGCGTAACAGTATCGTTTATGTTCTGTGAGACGGTCGGCTCCTCTGAGGCCTAGCTTGGTTGGACGTTCGTCGAAGTAAGCAAAGCATCTTTTGCATATATGAACACGACCTTCGTGACGAGTCAATTGTCTACAAACCAACCTCTCAAAGTTCTTAATTAAAGCGTAGTGCGTTGTTTCCTCGTTGGTTAGGAAAAGCAAGTCAAAATGGTTTTCTAGCTCTTGACCTGAAACTCGAAGTGGGTAGACAATGTGTTCACTAACAGCAGGAACATTTTTCTTTTTCTTTATGTCCAAGCCATAAACGTTAACGCTTACACCAGGGTTGTTATGTTCAAATTTTCGAATTTGGTCCAGACTAACTGGAAAATTTAAAGTGTTAAAATTTAGATTTGCTCTTGCCCTTACATCTGCAGTGAAACTGTTGGGGGTGAGATGAGTATTAAGTGGGTTGTCAATAAATTTTGAAAGGATAGCATATTCAAAACAACGATGATCCGCAATATTTCGCACATTAACCACAGCTTTTTTCATTGCGATATCATGAGGTAACAGGATAAAGGAGCTACCTCTGAGAGGATTGTACACATTGATTCTAACTTGGAGATCTAGAACCCTAACAAAGCTCCATCCCGATCCTTTCATTTCGCAAGTTTCCTTTTCCAACAATAATTTATTTATAAACTCTTGAACAATTTCATCTACGTTTGATGCTTGAAACATTGGCACATTTTTTGTTTTAAAAGAACGCCTACAAGTTTCGTTATGAATATTTGTAAATTCACATTCAACAAATAAATTGGCTTTAATGGATTTGATGCGGTTTAACGTTCGTTGAATAAGTGTAATTACCTTTTCAAATACATTTGACAGAAATTCTTGAAGCGAGACAAACTCTTCCGCTGGTTCAATGAGACGGTACGATTTCAATCGTCCACGAAAAGCTGTCTCAAATTCCTCAAATCCCTCTGGCACTATGTCATCGTGGGGAGTAGGAGCGTTGACGTCATCTTGATCATCAATCACTGAGTCGTTTGACGATGTTGAAGTGGCAGGGGAAGCAGGTTCTTGGAGAGCTGAGCTTGGTCCAAATTGTAGCGGTTTCTGGTTCTTTTGGCATGAAAACAGTTTGTGTTTACGTAGGGCATCTGGTCTTTTGAACACACTGCCACAGTGATCACACACAATACCTGTAACAGGATTCATCTGTGCATTAGAAATGTGAAATATAAATTGATTAAGTCTCGAGAATGTCATTATTGAAAATATATATCGGGATTTTGTTATTAAATATAAAGTTAAATAAAAATAAAAAAGAACTTAATGGATTTATAAGTCTTTAATATAATTTAATTATAATTGAAAGAAACATAAGGTTATTTGTACAAACATTATTAATTATCTAGTAACCGACCTTTAAACAAACCGAGCTACAACGAAAAAGTCGATTATATAGTTTGTATACAAAAGCTATACAATTAAAGTTTATAGTTTTCAAATAATATATTAATAATTCTTCAATACAGACATATCATTAACTGAAAGTGATAATTAAACTATTCATGAAAATAAAAATTATTTTTATTTGTATATGGTAATGATATGGAAATGATATGGAAATGATATGGAAAATAAAATGAAAGGAAATCAATTAAAAGTGTAAGTAAATATGTGTTACCTGTAGGGTTGTTTTCTATAGGAAATGAAGCTGCACTGGATGAAGGTAGTCTGGGGTCTGTCATTGACGCAGTATTTCGATTTGCTTGACATGAATACGCCTTGTGTCGACGTAGGGCGTCGGATCTTGTGAACACTTTGTTACACTGATCACACACATTGTCTGTAACAGGATACATAATACACGTTAGAAAAGAAATTATTTAGATTATTTATTGTCTTTCCAGTGGAAAGAACTAGAAATATTTAATTATTGAACTATTGATACCTTAGCCTTTGTTCTTACAGACAGATGTTATTCCTCCAGCACAATTTCGCCCATAATAATCCCAACCTCAATAGTAGCCAAGCAACTTAAACAAAATCCTACCCACGAAAACGCATTTCCTGATTCATTAACAGTTCTAAACCAGATTCATTAAAAACAATAACTAAAGTACAAGAGAACTACCAAATTTACAAACACATCAACAATGGACCTAACAACCTACTTAACAAAAAGAATAGTATAACTATTCAGTAATTTTTGAAACCATTTATAACATGGAAAATTCAACACCAAACGGCAACAATGTAAATCTAAGAACGAATTGGCAACCCCGCTATAGTGAAAGTTCCCTGCCCCAACAAAGCATAGCCTTTCAACCTGCAAACCATCCCTTCTCGGCAGTAGGTCAGAGTCAGTGAACAAAGACATTGTCATTGTACCCTACAGGTGTCCGTTGTGCGTTCTCGCTCGCATTCGCGAAGTCGCCGCGACGTGAGTGTGTCCTCTTAGTGATGTGTGTGTTGGTGATGTGTGTTGGTGATGTGTGTAAATATCGATGTGGCGAAATATATTGGAGGATAACATCTGTATGCAATAACAAAGGCTAAGGTAACAATAGCTCAATAATTAAATAGAAATTATTTGTTACTAATACCTTAAAATGTTATAGGCTAACTGATAAGACTTGGAATAATTTTATAAATAAATTTAAATAGAAATAGGACGTATGTATATTTCATAGTTATTTTTAATTATCTAGCGCCATCATAATCGACCTAATTTAAATCAATGATTTTTTTTGTATTCATTGCGTAAGTTTTGATTTTCCAATAGAGCATTTATAGTCTTTTTCATGACGAATATTTAATTATATTAAACATAATACTGTTTATAGTATTCAAATAATTAATATAAAAATTACATAGTATAATCGAGTTACCTGTAATGTTGTTTTCAACAATCGTATCTGGTGCGCTAGACGGTCCGGGTCTCGGGTCTTCTCTAAACGCAGGATTCTCCGGTTGGAAGGGTAATGGACGATGAACTATCATAATATGATATTGAAGGTCTTCCTCCCTGGTGAACCTGGTTCCGCAATTGGAGCATGCGATAACATCACCACCGTGAGCAGTCCTGCTGTGGCGTAGAAGATTGTCTCTTCGTGTAAAACTTGCGTCGCACAACATGCACGAAAATCGCTTTCTAGTGGAGTTCTCCATTGTCTGAAAATTAAACCATGATGTATAAGTTTACACTCTATAATGGTAATGAATATTGAATCATTTTTATTTGGCACTAATATTTAGTATATGCTTCTAAAACCCTTACGGGAAATCTCCTACCTTTTAAACAACGAGAATGTTAATTTTATAATAACCTGTAATTCGTCAAAGACAATTTTGGTATTTTTTCAGTCTAAATTTAATATTTCAGTAAAATATTTAAATGGTCTCAAGCTTACACATAAAATAACATCAAAAGATTTAAATGGTCTCGAGCGTACACATAAAATCAATGAAACCTTAGCTATCAGTATAAATTTAATATTTCAGTAAAAGATTTAAATGGTCTCGAGTTTGCATATAAAATCAATTAAACCATTACCTTATAGTCTTTATAAATTATACAATTTAGCTAAATATAACGGTTATCTGTTACGTAAGTATTTGGAATGTACATAATATGATAATAAGATAATTCAGCAATGTTTAACATTCACATATATGCTCATTAACTAACTTGCAAATATTAATATTTACAAGTATCAAAATTCATCTTTTAAGATAGAAAATGAGATTACATTCTCCAATAGTTTCTTGTTTAATATGGGCGTTTAACGTAAAAACAAATCTTTTAAGTTATACAATATATGTTTGATAAATAATAACATTAATATTTACAAGTATCAAAATTTATCTTTTAAGATAGAACATGAGATTACATTCTTCAATAGTTTCTTGTTTAATATGGACGTTTAACGTAAAAACAAATCCTTTAAGTTGTACAATATATGTTTGATAAATAATATTAAGTACTTACATTAATATCTTGAAGTTGTCGCTAATGTGACAGCACCGTAGTATATACCATGAAAGTAAAGCACAGACTGGTGTTTGGTGTTTATTCCGATATTTATATGGATGAAATAGAATGTTAATCAAATAGTGGGAGGGATAAATGGTTAATCTGGTAGTAGGGGAATGGTTCAACCAATGATCTAATAGGGGGGAATGATCTGACCAATGATCAAATAGTATAAAAAATTGGGCGGGATTAAAAAGTAGGGATTTGTGATTGGGGAGGGGAGAAGGAATCATTTCTATCTTGATGTCATTCCTCGCCCTATACTCCACTAAGCAACACGATGTCGTTTGGAAATTATATTAATGATGAGGAGTTGCTGGAAGCTTGCTGTTTGGTGGAAGCTGAAGAGAGCATTATGCAATCTATTGATAATGCATCCCTCCTCGAAGCCGTTTTTGACGCCGAAAACCGTGTAGAAAAGGAGATGATGAAAGGAATGAGAGAAGAACAGTTGATATCTGCAATTGCAGATGTCAACTTTGAATGGGAGCTACGAACTTTTTGCGAAACTAACTCACTGGAGACGATGAGAATTCTGATCCAACGATACATAAATCTGGACGCAGAAATAAAAAGTCGAAACCCCTAATATAATTACCATTAGTACATATCTATATAAGTGTGTATTAAATTTATGTCTTCCTCTTTCCTCTTTCCTCTTTCCTTAAACAATGTACATTAAAATTAAAGAATAAAAAAAAAACAACAAAAAAAAAACAACAAAAACAAAAACTTTGTAGTTACTAGTGATGTGCAAAATGTGCATCGACCTCACGGCTTTGGTTTAAGTCATTGAGATAAAAAACTCAATAATTTAAATCATTTTCGTGTGGTGCGTGTATATTAAAATGCATTGTTTCCGGAACGATGTATTGTGCCACACGCAGGTTCTACAAAAGGAATTAACGAGTTTAATCAAACTCAATAACAATTATCCTTTTGTAGAACCTACATATGTTACATTGCAAAGTTTCCACAACTATGCAATGCGTCATGCGCTCTACAAATGATTTAATCTATTGTTTTTTTTGTTGTTGTTGTTTTTTTTTCGTTATTTATTTTTTTTTTCATTTTTTTATTTATTTATATATATATATTTTTTTTTTTATTAATTTGTACAATATTTACTTATAACTAATTAAAACTAAAGGATCTTTATTTACAATTTAATTGTACATTTCTGTGTCTCCATAAGTATCTCCAAACTCAAAGTCTTCGAATGATACGTCGAAGATCCGTACTCTCATAAAGTAGCCCCTGCCACTTAGTACTGCTTCGGCGATGAGGTACCAAAGTACTTCGATGATTCTCTCGGTCGGCTTTCTAAATTTGTTCAAGCTTCTATTTAAGAAGCCGTACTGAATTCTTACTGACTCATAAGTCTCGTCAAGATAGACGAGCTCATTAAGTTTTGCAAGGTCGTCTTCCTCTGTGAACTTCCATTCCAAGGTGTAAGACATCTTTATGGGTGCAGAGTAACAGTTTGAATGAGATTAGGACTCACAGTTGAGATTTGGTGGAAATGTATAATGGTAGTGGGGATGAAATGGGTAATGGGGAATGAAAGGACCACAAAGGTCTTAATTTGAAAGGATAGTGGTGAGAATGAAATGGGAAATGGAGAATGGAAGTACCACAAAGGTGTTGGTTTCAAAGGTTGCTATTATGCTACAGATAACTAAGCAATAGCGGATGATATTTATTTCTCACGGCCCTAAACCCTCACCTGTGAACGCAAAACACATTATTGAAGGAAAACCATGAAAGGGTCCTTTTAACAAACGAATCGTTTCAATAGACCCTTTACAGCCGGTGGGACACGTCAACACAGGTGAGGCTTCAAGTCATTTTGCTTTGTTAAACACAACAAATGATAAGTCATTGACAACACGACAGAGGGATGATTGATGCGCCCAGCTGCTTGTGCTAAAGGCCCAAGATATTGTTATCAATCTTGGAATGCGTGGTAATGGCTAGGTGTCCATTTGTCAATTGATAATCGACAGAGGGATGATTGATGTGCCCACCTGCTTGTGCTATAATTTATATTATAATTTTCATAAAAGATTTTCAAATTATTCATTTAATTAAATTACAACATCTAATCACTTTTAATTAGCATAAATTGTAGTAATTAGACTAATTAGAGTAATTTTACTAATTAGAGTACTTACACTAATTAGAGTAATTACACTAATTAGAGTAATTACACTAATTAGAGTAATTACACTAATTATCCACCGCCTCCACCCTCCCTACTCTTGTCCTTTAATCACTACTAGTGTGTACAATCTTGTACAAGTGTTTACAAGGGTGTACAAGTATGCACAAGAATGTACAAGTTTGTACAAGTGTGTACAAGTTTGTAAAAGGTTGTACAAGTGTGTACAAGGGTGTACAAGTGTGTACAAGGGTGCACAAGTGTGTACAAGGGTGTACAATCTTGTACAAGCTTGTACAATCGTGTACAAGGGTGTACAGGTTTGTACAAGGTTGTACAAGTGTGTACAAGGGTGTACAAATGTGTACAAGGATGTAAAAGTTTGTACAAGTGTGTACAAGTTGTACAAGGTTGTACAAGTAAGTACAAGTTTGTACAAGAATGTACAAGTGTGTACAAGGTTTTACAATTGTGTAAAAGGTTGTACAAGTGTGTACAAGGTTGTACAAGTGTGTACAAGCTTGTACAAGTGTGTACAAGGTTGTACAAGTGTGTACAAGGTTGTACAAGTGTGTACAAGGTTGTACAAGTGTGTACAAGGGTGTACAGGTTTGTACAAGGTTGTACAAGTGTGTACAAGGTTGTACGAGTGTGTACAAGGGTGTACAATTTTGTACAAGTGTGTACAAGTTTGTACAATTGTGTACAAGTTTGTACAAGGTTGTACAAATGTATACAAGGGTGTACAAAAGTGTACAAGGGTGCACAAGTTTGTACAAGGGTGTACAAGTGTGTACAAGCTTGTACAAGTGTGTACAAGGGTGTACAGGTTTGTACAAGGTTGTACAAGTGTTTACAAGGGTGTACAAGTATGTACAAGAATGTACAAGTTTGTACAAGTGTGTACAAGTTTGTAAAAGGTTGTACAAGTGTGTACAAGGGTGTACAAGTGTGTACAAGGTTTTACAAGTGTGTACAAGCTTGTACAAGTGTGTACAAGCTTGTACAAGTGTGTACAAGGGTGTACAAGTGTGTACAAGCTTGTACAAGTGTGTACAAGGGTGTACAAGTGTGTACAAGGTTGTACAAGTTTTTACAAGGTTGTACAAGTGTGTACAAGGTTGTACAAGTGTGTACAAGGCTGTACAAGTGTGTACAAGGTTGTACAAGTGTGTACAAGGTTGTATAAGTGTGTACAAGGTTGAAAAAGTGTGTACAAGGTTGTACAAGTGTGTACAAGGTTGTACAAGTGTGGACAAGGTTGTACAAGTGTGTACAAAGGTGTACAATTGTGTACAAGGTTGTACAAGTGTGTACAAGGTTGTACAAGTGTGTACAAGGTTGTACAAGTGTGTACAAGGTTGTACAAGTGTGTACAAGGTTGTACAAGGTTGTACAATTGTGTACAAGGTTGTACAAGTGTGTACAAGGTTGTACAAGTGTGTACAAGGTTGTACAAGTGTGTACAAGGTTGTACAAGTGAGTACAAGGGTGTACAAGTTTGTACAAGTGTGTACAAGTTTGTACAAGTGTGTACAAGTTTGTACAAGGTTGTACAAATGTATACAAGGGTGTACAAAAGTGTACAAGGGTGCACAAGTTTGTACAAGGGTGTACAAGTGTGTACAAGCTTGTACAAGTGTGTACAAGCTTGTACAAGTTTGTACAAGGGTGTACAGGTTTGTACAAGGTTGTACAAGTGTTTACAAGGGTGTACAAGTATGTACAAGAATGTACAAGTTTGTACAAGTGTGTACAAGTGTGTACAAGGTTGTACAAGTGTGTACAAGGTTGTACAAGTGTGTACAAGGTTGTACAAGTGTGTACAAGGTTGTACAAGTGTGAAAAAAGGTGTACAAGTGTGTACAAGGTTGTACAAGTGTGTACAAGGTTGAACAAGTGTGTACAAGGTTGTACAATTGTGTACAAGGTTGTACAAGTGTGTACAAGGTTGTACAAGTGTGTACAAGGGTGTACAAGTTTGTACAAGTGTGTACAAGTTTGTACAAGTGTGTACAAGTTTGTACAAGGTTGTACAAATGTATACAAGGGTGTACAAAAGTGTACAAGGGTGCACAAGTTTGTACAAGGGTGTACAAGTGTGTACAAGCTTGTACAAGGGTGTACAAGTGTGTACAAGCTTGTACAAGTGTGTACAAGGGTGTACAGGTTTGTACAAGGTTGTACAAGTGTTTACAAGGGTGTACAAGTATGTACAAGAATGTAAAAGTTTGTACAAGTGTGTACAAGTTTGTAAAAGGTTGTACAAGTGTGTACAAGGGTGTACAAGTGTGTACAAGGGTGCACAAGTGTGTACAAGGGTGTACAATCGTGTACAATCTTGTACAAGTGTGTACAAGGGTGTACAGGTTTGTACAAGGTTGTACAAGTGTGTACAAGGTTGTACAAGTGTGTACAAGGGTGTACAAGTTTGTACAAGTGTGTACAAGTTTGTACAATTGTGTACAAGTTTGTACAAGGTTGTACAAATGTATACAAGGGTGTACAAAAGTAAACAAGGGTGCACAAGTTTGTACAAGGGTGTACAAGTGTGTACAAGCTTGTACAAGTGTGTACAAGCTTGTACAAGTGTGTACAAGAATGTACAGGTTTGTACAAGTTTGTACAATTGTTTACAAGGGTGTACAAGTATGTACAAGAATGTACAAGTTTGTACAAGTGTGTACAAGTTTGTAAAAGGTTGTACAAGTGTGTACAAGGGTGTACAAGTGTTTACAAGGGTGCACAAGTGTGTACAAGGGTGTACAATCGTGTACAAGCTTGTACAAGTGTGTTCAAGGGTGTACAGGTTTGTACAAGGTTGTACAAGTGTGTACAAGGGTGTACAAATGTGTACAAGGAATTAAAAGTTTGTACAAGTGTGTACAAGTTTGTACAAGGTTGTACAAGTAAGTACAAGTTTGTACAAGGGTGCACAAGTGTGTACAAGGTTGTACAAGTGTGTACAAGCTTGTACAAGTGTGTACAAGGTTGTACAAGTGTGTACAAGGTTGTACAAGTGTGTACAAGGTTGTACAAGTGTGTACAAGGTTGTACAAGTGTGTACAAGGTTGTACAAGTGTGTACAAGGTTGTACAAGTGTGTACAAGGTTGTACAAGTGTGTACATGGTTGTACAAGTGTGTACAAGGTTGTACAAGTGTGTACAAGGTTGTACAAGTGTGTACAAGGGTGCACAAGTGTGTACAAGGGTGTACAATCGTGTACAAGCTTGTACAAGTTTTTACAAGGTTGTACAAGTGTGTACAAGGTTGTACAAGTGTGTACAAGGTTGTACAAGTGTGTACAAGGTTGTACAAGTGTTTACAAGGTTGTACAAGTGTGTACAAGGTTGTATAAGTGTGTACAAAGGTGTACAAGTGTGTACAAGGTTGTACAAGTGTGTACAAGGTTGTACAAGTGTGTACATGGTTGTACAAGGTTGTACAATTGTGTACAAGGTTGTACAAGTGTGTACAAGGTTGTACAATGTGTACAAGGGTGTACAAGTTTGTACAAGTGTGTACAAGTTTGTACAAGTGTGTACAAGTTTGTACAAGGTTGTACAAATGTATACAAGGGTGTACAAAAGTGTACAAGGGTGCACAAGTTTGTACAAGGGTGTACAGGGGTGTACAAGCTTGTACAAGTGTGTACAAGCTTGTACAAGTGTGTACAAGGGTGTACAGGTTTGTACAAGGTTGTACAAGTGTTTACAAGGGTGTACAAAAGAATGTACAAGTTTGTACAAGTGTGTACAAGTTTGTAAAAGGTTGTACAAGTGTGTACAAGGTTGTACAAGTGTGTACAAGGTTGTACCATAGTGTACAAGGTTGTACAAGTGTGTACAAAGGTGTACAAGTGTGTACAAGGTTGTACAAGTGTGTACAAAGTTGTACAAGTGTGTACATGGTTGTACAAGGTTTTACAATTGTGTACAAGGTTGTACAAGTGTGTACAAGGTTGTACAAGTGTGTACAAGGGTGTACAAGTTTGTACAAGTGTGTACAAGTTTGTACAAGTGTGTACAAGTTTGTACAAGGTTGTACAAATGTACACAAGGGTGTACAAAAGTGTACAAGGGTGCACAAGTTTGTACAAGGTTGTACAAGTGTGTACAAGTTTGTACAAGGTTGTACAAGTGTGTACAAGGTTGTACAAGTGTGTACAAGGGTGCACAAGTGTGTACAAGGGTGTACAATCGTGTACAAGCTTGTACAATCGTGTACAAGCTTGTACAAGTGTGTACAAGGGTTTACAGGTTTGTACAAGGTTGTACAAGTGTGTACAAGGGTGTACAAATGTGTACAAGGATGTAAAAGTTTGTACAAGTGTGTACAAGTTTGTACAAGGTTGTACAAGTGTGTACAATGTTTTACAATTGTGTACAAGGTTGTACAAGTGTGTACAAGGTTGTACAGGTTTGTACAAGGTTGTACAAGTGTTTACAAGGGAGTACAAGTATGTACAAGAATGTACAAGTTTGTACAAGTGTGTACAAGTGTGTACAAGGTTGTACAAGTGTGTACAAGGTTGTACAAGTGTGTACAAGGTTGTACAAGTGTGTACAAGGTTGTACAAGTGTGTACAAGGTTGAACAAGTGTGTACAAAGGTGTACAAGTGTGTACAAGGTTGTACAAGTGTGTACAAGGTTGTACAAGTTTGTACAAGGTTGTACAAGTGTGTACAAGGTTGTACAAGGTTGTACAATTGTGTACAAGGTTGTACAAGTGTGTACAAGGTTGTACAAGTGTGTACAAGGGTGTACAAGTTTGTACAAGTGTGTACAAGTTTGTACAAGTGTGCACAAGTTTGTACAAGGTTGTACAAATGTATACAAGGGTGTACAAAAGTGTACAAGGGTGCACAAGTTTGTACAAGGTTGTACAAGTGTGTACAAGCTTGTACAAGTGTGTACAAGGGTGTACAGGTTTGTACAAGGTTGTACAAGTGTTTACAAGGGTGTACAAGTATGTACAAGAATGTACAAGTTTGTACAAGTGTGTACAAGTTTGTAAAAGGTTGTACAAGTGTGTACAAGGGTGTACAAGTGTGTACAAGGGTGCACAAGTTTGAACAAGGGTGTACAAGTGTGTACAAGCTTGTACAAGTGTGTACAAGCTTGTACAAGTGTTTACAAGGGTGTACAAGTATGCACAAGAATGTACAAGTTTGTACAAGTGTGTACAAGTTTGTAAAAGGTTGTACAAGTGTGTACAAGGGTGTACAAGTGTGTACAAGGTTGCACAAGTGTGTACAAGGGTGTACAATCTTGTACAAGCTTGTACAATCGTGTACAAGGGTGTACAGGTTTGTACAAGGTTGTACAAGTTTGTACAAGGGTGCACAAGTGTGTACAAGGTTTTACAAGTGTGTACAAGCTTGTACAAGTGTGTACAAGGTTGTACAAGTGTGTACAAGGTTGTACAAGTGTGTACAAGGTTGTACAAGTGTGTACAAGGTAGTATAAGTGTGTACAAGGTTGTACAAGTGTGTACAAGGTTGTACAAGTGTGTACAAGGTTGTACAAGTGTGTACGTGGTTGTACAAGTGTGTACGAGGTTGTACAAGTGTGTACAAGGTTGTACAAGTGGGTACAAGGGTGCACAAGTGTGTACAAGGGTGTACAATCGTGTACAAGCTTGTACAAGTTTTTACAAGGTTGTACAAGTGTGTACAAGGTTGTACAAGTGTGTACAAGGTTGTACAAGTGTGTACAAGGTTGTACAAGTGTGTACAAGGTTGTACAAGTGTGTACAAGGTTGTATAAGTGTGTACAAAGGTGTACAAGTGTGTACAAGGTTGTACAAGTGTGTACAAGGTTGTACAAGTGTGTACATGGTTGTACAAGGTTGTACAATTGTGTACAAGGTTGTACAAGTGTGTACAAGGTTGTACAATGTGTACAAGGGTGTACAAGTTTGTACAAGTGTGTACAAGTTTGTACAAGTGTGTACAAGATTGTACAAGGTTGTACAAATGTATACAAGGGTGTACAAAAGTGTACAAGGGTGCACAAGTTTGTACAAGGGTGTACAGGGGTGTACAAGCTTGTACAAGTGTGTACAAGCTTGTACAAGTGTGTACAAGGGTGTACAGGTTTGTACAAGGTTGTACAAGTGTTTACAAGGGTGTACAAAAGAATGTACAAGTTTGTACAAGTGTGTACAAGTTTGTAAAAGGTTGTACAAGTGTGTACAAGGTTGTACAAGTGTGTACAAGGTTGTACCATAGTGTACAAGGTTGTACAAGTGTGTACAAAGGTGTACAAGTGTGTACAAGGTTGTACAAGTGTGTACAAAGTTGTACAAGTGTGTACATGGTTGTACAAGGTTTTACAATTGTGTACAAGGTTGTACAAGTGTGTACAAGGTTGTACAAGTGTGTACAAGAGTTCAAGTTTGTACAAGTGTGTACAAGTTTGTACAAGTGTGTACAAGTTTGTACAAGGTTGTACAAATGTACACAAGGGTGTACAAAAGTGTACAAGGGTGCACAAGTTTGTACAAGGTTGTACAAGTGTGTACAAGTTTGTACAAGGTTGTACAAGGTTGTACAAGTGAGTACAAGTTTGTACAAGGTTGTACAAACGTGTACAATTGTGTACAAGGTTGTACAAGTGTGTACAAGGTTGTACAAGTGTGTACAAGGTTGTACAAGTGTGTACAAGGTTGTACAAGTGTGTACAAGGTTGTACAAGTGTGTACAAGGTTGTACAAGTGTGTACAAGGGTGCACAAGTGTGTACAAGGGTGTACAATCGTGTACAAGCTTGTACAATCGTGTACAAGCTTGTACAAGTGTGTACAAGGGTTTACAGGTTTGTACAAGGTTGTACAAGTGTGTACAAGGGTGTACAAATGTGTACAAGGATGTAAAAGTTTGTACAAGTGTGTACAAGTTTGTACAAGGTTGTACAAGTGTGTACAATGTTTTACAATTGTGTACAAGGTTGTACAAGTGTGTACAAGGTTGTACAGGTTTGTACAAGGTTGTACAAGTGTTTACAAGGGAGTACAAGTATGTACAAGAATGTACAAGTTTGTACAAGTGTGTACAAGTGTGTACAAGGTTGTACAAGTGTGTACAAGGTTGTACAAGTGTGTACAAGGTTGTACAAGTGTGTACAAGGTTGAACAAGTGTGTACAAAGGTGTACAAGTGTGTACAAGGTTGTACAAGTGTGTACAAGGTTGTACAAGTGTGTACAAGGTTGTACAAGTGTGTACAAGGTTGTACAAGTGTGTACAAGGTTGTACAAGGTTGTACAATTGTGTACAAGGTTGTACAAGTGTGTACAAGGTTGTACAAGTGTGTACAAGGGTGTACAAGTTTGTACAAGTGTGTACAAGTTTGTACAAGTGTGCACAAGTTTGTACAAGGTTGTACAAATGTATACAAGGGTGTACAAAAGTGTACAAGGGTGCACAAGTTTGTACAAGGGTGTAAAAGTGTGTACAAGCTTGTACAAGTGTGTACAAGGGTGTACAGGTTTGTACAAGGTTGTACAAGTGTTTACAAGGGTGTACAAGTATGTACAAGAATGTACAAGTTTGTACAAGTGTGTACAAGTTTGTAAAAGGTTGTACAAGTGTGTACAAGGGTGTACAAGTGTGTACAAGGGTGCACAAGTTTGAACAAGGGTGTACAAGTGTGTACAAGCTTGTACAAGTGTGTACAATCTTGTACAAGTGTTTACAAGGGTGTACAAGTATGCACAAGAATGTACAAGTTTGTACAAGTGTGTACAAGTTTGTAAAAGGTTGTACAAGTGTGTACAAGGGTGTACAAGTGTGTACAAGGGTGCACAAGTGTGTACAAGGGTGTACAATCTTGTACAAGCTTGTACAATCGTGTACAAGGGTGTACAGGTTTGTACAAGGTTGTACAAGTGTGTACAAGGGTGTACAAATGTGTACAAGGATGTAAAAGTTTGTACAAGTGTGTACAAGTTTGTACAAGGTTGTACAAGTAAGTACAAGTTTGTACAAGAATGTACAAGTGTGTACAAGGTTTTACAATTGTGTAAAAGGTTGTACAAGTGTGTACAAGGTTGTACAAGTGTGTACAAGCTTGTACAAGTGTGTACAAGGTTGTACAAGTGTGTACAAGGTTGTACAAGTGTGTACAAGGTTGTACAAGTGTGTACAAGGGTGTACAGGTTTGTACAAGGTTGTACAAGTGTGTACAAGGTTGTACGAGTGTGTACAAGGGTGTACAATTTTGTACAAGTGTGTACAAGTTTGTACAATTGTGTACAAGTTTGTACAAGGTTGTACAAATGTATACAAGGGTGTACAAAAGTGTACAAGGGTGCACAAGTTTGAACAAGGGTGTACAAGTGTGTACAAGCTTGTACAAGTGTGTACAAGCTTGTACAAGTGTTTACAAGGGTGTACAAGTATGCACAAGAATGTACAAGTTTGTACAAGTGTGTACAAGTTTGTAAAAGGTTGTACAAGTGTGTACAAGGGTGTACAAGTGTGTACAAGGGTGCACAAGTGTGTACAAGGGTGTACAATCTTGTACAAGCTTGTACAATCGTGTACAAGGGTGTACAGGTTTGTACAAGGTTGTACAAGTGTGTACAAGGGTGTACAAATGTGTACAAGGATGTAAAAGTTTGTACAAGTGTGTACAAGTTTGTACAAGGTTGTACAAGTAAGTACAAGTTTGTACAAGAATGTACAAGTGTGTACAAGGTTTTACAATTTTGTAAAAGGTTGTACAAGTGTGTACAAGGTTGTACAAGTGTGTACAAGCTTGTACAAGTGTGTACAAGGTTGTACAAGTGTGTACAAGGTTGTACAAGTGTGTACAAGGTTGTACAAGTGTGTACAAGGTTGTACAAGTGTGTACAAGGTTGTACAAGTGTGTACAAGGTTGTACAAGTGTGTACAAGGTTGTACAAGTGTGTACAAGGTTGTACAAGTGTGTACAAGGTTGTACAAGTGTGTACAAGGTTCTACAAGTGTGTACAAGGTTGTACAAGTGTGTACAAGGGTGCACAAGTGTGTACATGGTTGTACAAGGTTGAAAAATTGTGTACAAGGTTGTACAAGTGTGTACAAAGTTGTACAAGTGTGTACAAGGGTGTACAAGTTTGTACAAGTGTGTACAAGTTTGTACAATTGTGTACACACTTGTACAACCTTGTACACACTTGTACATTCTTGTACAAACTTGTACTTACTTGTACAACCTTGTACAAACTTGTACACACTTGTACAAACTTTTACATCCTTGTACACATTTGTACACCCTTGTACACACTTGTACAACCTTGTACAAACCTGTACACCCTTGTACACGATTGTACAAGCTTGTACAAGATTGTACACCCTTGTACACACTTGTACAAACTTTTACATCCTTGTACACATTTGTACACCCTTGTACACACTTGTACAACCTTGTACAAACCTGTACACCCTTGTACACGATTGTACAAGCTTGTACAAGATTGTACACCCTTGTACACACTTGTGCACCCTTGTACACACTTGTACACCCTTGTACACACTTGTACAACCTTTTACAAACTTGTACACACTTGTACAAACTTGTACATTCTTGTGCATACTTGTACACCCTTTTAAACACTTGTACAAGCTTGTACACACTTGTACAAGCTTGTACACACTTGTACACCCTTGTTCAAACTTGTGCACCCTTGTACACTTTTGTACACCCTTGTATACATTTGTACAACCTTGTACAAACTTGTACACAATTGTACAAACTTGTACACACTTGTACAAACTTGTACACCCTTGTACACACTCGTACACCCTTGTACACACTCGTACAACCTTGTACACACTTGTACAACCTTGTACAAACCTGTACACCCTTGTACACACTTGTACAACCTTGTACACACTTGTACAACCTTGTACACACTTGTACAACCTTGTACACACTTGTACAACCTTGTACACACTTGTACAACCTTGTACACACTTGTACAACCTTGTACACACTTGTACAAGCTTGTACACACTTGTACAACCTTGTACACACTTGTACAACCTTTTACACAATTGTAAAACCTTGTACACACTTGTACATTCTTGTACAAAATTGTACTTACTTGTAAAACCTTGTACAAACTTGTACACACTTGTACAAACTTTTACATCCTTGTACACATTTGTACACCCTTGTACACACTTGTACAACCTTGTACAAACCTGTACACCCTTGTACACGATTGTACAAGCTTGTACAAGATTGTACACTCTTGTACACACTTGTGCACCCTTGTACACACTTGTACACCCTTGTACACACTTGTACAACCTTTTACAAACTTGTACACACTTGTACAAACTTGTACATTCTTGTGCATACTTGTACACCCTTGTAAACACTTGTACAAGCTTGTACACACTTGTACAAGCTTGTACACACTTGTACACCCTTGTTCAAACTTGTGCACCCTTGTACACACTTGTACACCCTTGTACACACTTGTACAACCTTTTACAAACTTGTACACACTTGTACAAACTTGTACATTCTTGTACATACTTGTACACCCTTGTAAACACTTGTACAACCTTGTACAAACCTGTACACCCTTGTACACACTTGTACAAGCTTGTACACACTTGTACACCCTTGTACAAACTTGTGCACCCTTGTACACTTTTGTACACCCTTGTATACATTTGTACAACCTTGTACAAACTTGTGCACACTTGTACAAACTTGTACACACTTGTACAAACTAGTACACCCTTGTACACACTTGTACAACCTTGTACACACTTGTACAACCTTGTACACAATTGTACAACCTTTTTACAACCTTGTACACACTTGTACAACCTTGTACACACTTGTACAACCTTGTACACACTTGTACAACCTTGTACACACTTGTACACCTTTGTACACACTTGTTCAACCTTGTACACACTTGTACAACCTTGTACACACTTGTACAACCTTGTACACACTTGTACAACCTTGTACACACTTGTACACACTTGTACAAACTTGTACATTCTTGTACATACTTGTACTCCCTTGTAAACACTTGTACAACCTTGTACAAACCTGTACAACCTTGTACACACTTGTACAACCTTGTACACAATTGTAAAACATTGTACACACTTGTACAACCTTGTACAAACTTGTACACACTTGTACAAAGTTTTACATCCTTGTACACATTTGTACACCCTTGTACACGCTTGTACAACCTTGTACACACTTGTACAACCTTGTACACACTTGTACAACCTTGTACACACTTGTACAACCTTGTACACACTTGTACAACCTTGTACACACTTGTACAACCTTGTACACAATTGTACACGTTTGTACAACCTTGTACAAACTTGTACACACTTGTACAACCTTGTACAAACTTGTACACACTTGTACAAACTTTTACATCCTTGTACACATTTGTACACCCTTGTACACACTTGTACAACCTTGTACAAACCTGTACACCCTTGTACACGATTGTACAAGCTTGTACAAGATTGTACACCCTTGTACACACTTGTACAAACTTTTACATCCTTGTACACATTTGTACACCCTTGTACACACTTGTACAACCTTGTACAAACCTGTACACCCTTGTACACGATTGTACAAGCTTGTACAAGATTGTACACCCTTGTACACACTTGTGCACCCTTGTACACACTTGTACACCCTTGTACACACTTGTACAACCTTTTACAAACTTGTACACACTTGTACAAACTTGTACATTCTTGTGCATACTTGTACACCCTTTTAAACACTTGTACAAGCTTGTACACACTTGTACAAGCTTGTACACACTTGTACACCCTTGTTCAAACTTGTGCACCCTTGTACACTTTTGTACACCCTTGTATACATTTGTACAACCTTGTACAAACTTGTACACAATTGTACAAACTTGTACACACTTGTACAAACTTGTACACCCTTGTACACACTCGTACACCCTTGTACACACTCGTACAACCTTGTACACACTTGTACAACCTTGTACAAACCTGTACACCCTTGTACACACTTGTACAACCTTGTACACACTTGTACAACCTTGTACACACTTGTACAACCTTGTACACACTTGTACAACCTTGTACACACTTGTACAACCTTGTACACACTTGTACAACCTTGTACACACTTGTACAAGCTTGTACACACTTGTACAACCTTGTACACACTTGTACAACCTTTTACACAATTGTAAAACCTTGTACACACTTGTACATTCTTGTACAAAATTGTACTTACTTGTAAAACCTTGTACAAACTTGTACACACTTGTACAAACTTTTACATCCTTGTACACATTTGTACACCCTTGTACACACTTGTACAACCTTGTACAAACCTGTACACCCTTGTACACGATTGTACAAGCTTGTACAAGATTGTACACTCTTGTACACACTTGTGCACCCTTGTACACACTTGTACACCCTTGTACACACTTGTACAACCTTTTACAAACTTGTACACACTTGTACAAACTTGTACATTCTTGTGCATACTTGTACACCCTTGTAAACACTTGTACAAGCTTGTACACACTTGTACAAGCTTGTACACACTTGTACACCCTTGTTCAAACTTGTGCACCCTTGTACACACTTGTACACCCTTGTACACACTTGTACAACCTTTTACAAACTTGTACACACTTGTACAAACTTGTACATTCTTGTACATACTTGTACACCCTTGTAAACACTTGTACAACCTTGTACAAACCTGTACACCCTTGTACACACTTGTACAAGCTTGTACACACTTGTACACCCTTGTACAAACTTGTGCACCCTTGTACACTTTTGTACACCCTTGTATACATTTGTACAACCTTGTACAAACTTGTGCACACTTGTACAAACTTGTACACACTTGTACAAACTAGTACACCCTTGTACACACTTGTACAACCTTGTACACACTTGTACAACCTTGTACACAATTGTACAACCTTTTTACAACCTTGTACACACTTGTACAACCTTGTACACACTTGTACAACCTTGTACACACTTGTACAACCTTGTACACACTTGTACACCTTTGTACACACTTGTTCAACCTTGTACACACTTGTACAACCTTGTACACACTTGTACAACCTTGTACACACTTGTACAACCTTGTACACACTTGTACACACTTGTACAAACTTGTACATTCTTGTACATACTTGTACTCCCTTGTAAACACTTGTACAACCTTGTACAAACCTGTACAACCTTGTACACACTTGTACAACCTTGTACACAATTGTAAAACATTGTACACACTTGTACAACCTTGTACAAACTTGTACACACTTGTACAAAGTTTTACATCCTTGTACACATTTGTACACCCTTGTACACGCTTGTACAACCTTGTACACACTTGTACAACCTTGTACACACTTGTACAACCTTGTACACACTTGTACAACCTTGTACACACTTGTACAACCTTGTACACACTTGTACAACCTTGTACACAATTGTACACGTTTGTACAACCTTGTACAAACTTGTACACACTTGTACAACCTTGTACAAACTTGTACACACTTGTACAAACTTGTACAAACTTGTGCACCCTTGTACACTTTTGTACACCCTTGTGTACACTTTTACAACCTTGTACACACTTGTACAACCTTGTACACAATTGTAAAACCTTGTACAACCATGTACACACTTGTACAACTTTGTACACACTTGTACAACCTTGTACACACTTGTACACCTTTGTACACACTTGTACAACCTTGTACACTATGGTACAACCTTGTACACACTTGTACAACCTTGTACACACTTGTACAACCTTTTACAAACTTGTACACACTTGTACAAACTTGTACATTCTTTTGTACACCCTTGTAAACACTTGTACAACCTTGTACAAACCTGTACACCCTTGTACACACTTGTACAAGCTTGTACACACTTGTACACCCTTGTACAAACTTGTGCACCCTTGTACACTTTTGTAAACCCTTGTATACATTTGTACAACCTTGTACAAACTTGTACACACTTGTACAAACTTGTACACACTTGTACAAACTTGTACACCCTTGTACACATTGTACAACCTTGTACACACTTGTACAACCTTGTACACAATTGTACAACCTTGTACAACCATGTACACACTTGTACAACCTTGTACACACTTGTACAACCTTGTACACACTTGTACACCTTTGTACACACTTATACAGCCTTGTACACACTTGTACAACCTTGTACACACTTGTACAACCTTGTACACACTTGTACAACCTTGTACACACTTGTACAACCTTGTACACACTTGTACAACCTTGTAAAAACTTGTACAAGCTTGTACACGATTGTACACCCTTGTACACACTTGTGCACCCTTGTACACACTTGTACAACCTTGTACACACTTGTACAACCTTGTACACACTTGTACAACCATGTACACACTTGTACAACCTTGTACACACTTGTACAACCTTGTACACACTTGTACAACCTTGTACACACTTGTACAACCTTGTACACACTTGTACAACCTTGTACACACTTGTACAACCTTGTACACACTTGTACAACCTTGTACACACTTGTACAACCTTGTACACACTTGTACAAGCTTGTACACACTTGTACAACCTTGTACACACTTGTGCACCCTTGTACAAACTTGTACTTACTTGTACAACCTTGTACAAACTTGTACACACTTGTACAAACTTTTACATCCCTGTACACATTTGTACACCCTTGTACACACTTGTACAACCTTGTACAAACCTGTACATCCTTGAACACACTTGTACAAGCTTGTACACGATTGTACACCCTTGTACACACTTGTGCACCCTTGTACACACTTGTACACCCTTGTACACACTTGTACAACCTTTTACAAACTTGTACACACTTGTACAAACTTGTACATTCTTGTACATACTTGTACACCCTTGTAAACACTTGTACAAACTTGTACAAACCTGTACACCCTTGTACACACCTGTACAAGCTTGTACACACTTGTACAAGCTTGTACACACTTGTACACCCTTGTACAAACTTGTGCACCCTTGTTTACTTTTGTACACCCTTGTATACATTTGTACAACCTTGTACAAACTTGTACACAATTGTAAAAACTTGTACACACTTGTACAAACTTGTACACCCTTGTACACACTTGTACAACCTTGTACACACTTGTACAACCTTGTACAAACATGTACACCCTTGTACACACTTGTACAAGATTGTACACGATTGTACACCCTTGTACACACTTGTGCACCCTTGTACACACTTGTACACCCTTGTACACACTTGTACAACCTTTTACAAACTTGTACACACTTGTACAAACTTTTAAATTCTTGTACATACTTGTACACCCTTGTAAACACTTGTACAACCTTGTACAAACCTGTACACCCTTGTACACACTTGTACAAGCTTGTACACACTTGTACACCCTTGTACAAACTTGTGCATCCTTGTACACTTTTGTACACCCTTGTATACATTTGTACACACTTGTACAAACTTGTACACACTTGTACAAACTTGTACACACTTGTACAAACTTGTACACACTTGTACAAACTTGTACACCCTTGTACACACTTGTACAACCTTGTACACACTTGTACAACCTTGTACACAATTGTACAACCTTGTACAACCTTGTACACACTTGTTCAACCTTGTACACACTTGTACAACCTTGTACACACTTGTACACCTTTGTACACACTTGTACAACCTTGTACACACTTGTACAACCTTGTACACACTTGTACAACCTTGTACACACTTGTACAACCTTGTACACACTTGTACACACTTGTACAAACTTGTACATTCTTGTACATACTTGTACACCCTTGTAAACACTTGTACAACCTTGTACAAACCTGTACACCCTTGTACACACTTGTACAAGCTTGTACACACTTGTACAAGCTTGTACACACTTGTACACCCTTGTACAAACTTGTGCACCCTTGTACACTTTTGTACACCCTTGTATACATTTGTACAACCTTGTACAAACTTGTACACACTTGTACAAACTTGTACACACTTGTACAAACTTGTACACCCTTGTACTCACTTGTACAACCTTGTACACACTTGTACAACCTTGTACACACTTGTACAACCTTGTACACACTTGTACAACCTTGTACACAATTGTACAACCTTGTACAACCTTGTACACACTTGTACAACCTTTTACACACTTGTACAACCTTGTACACACTTGTACAACCTTGTACACACTTGTACAACCTTGTACACACTTGTACAACCTTGTACACAATTGTACACCTTTGTACACACTTGTACAACCTTGTCCACACTTGTACAACCTTGTACACACTTGTACAACCTTGTACACACTTTTTCAACCTTGTACACACTTATACAACCTTGTACACACTTGTACAACCTTGTACACACTTGTACAACCTTGTACACACTTGTACAACCTTGTACACACTTGTACAACCTTGTAAAAACTTGTACAACCTTGTACACACTTGTACACCCTTGTACACACTTTTACAAGCTTGTACACACTTGTACACCCTTGTACACACTTGTACAAGCTTGTACACACTTGTACAACCTTGTACACACTTGTACACCCTTGTACACACTTGTACAACCTTTTACAAACTTGTACACACTTGTACAAAATTGTACATTCTTGTACATACTTGTACATCCTTGTACACACTTGTACAACCTTTACAAACCTGTACACCCTTGTACACACTTGTACAAGCTTGTACACACTTGTGCACCCTTGTACACACTTGTACACCCTTGTACACACTTGTACACCCTTGTACACACTTGTACAACCTTTTACAAACTTGTACACACTTGTACAAACTTGTACATTCTTGTACATACTTGTACACCCTTGTAAACACTTGTACAACCTTGTACAAACCTGTACACCCTTGTACACACTTGTACAAGCTTGTACACACTTGTACAAGCTTGTACACACTTTTACACCCTTGTACAAACTTGTGCACCCTTGTACACTTTTGTACACCCTTGTATACATTTGTACAACCTTGTACAAACTTGTACACAATTGTACAAACTTGTACACACTTGTACAAACTTGTACACCCTTGTACACACTTGTACAACCTTGTACACACTTGTACAACCTTGTACACACATGTACAACCTTGTACACAATTGTGCAACCTTGTACAACCTTGTACACACTTGTACAACCTTGTACACACTTGTACAACCTTGTACACACTTGTACAACCTTGTACAAACCTGTACACCCTTGTACACACTTGTACAAGCTTGTACACACTTGTACAAGCTTGTACACACTTGTACACCCTTGTACAAACTTGTGCATCCTTGTACACTTTTGTACACCCTTGTATACATTTGTACACACTTGTACAAACTTGTACACACTTGTACAAACTTGTACACACTTGTACAAACTTGTACACACTTGTACAAACTTTTTAACCCTTGTACACACTTGTACAACCTTGTACACACTTGTACAACCTTGTACACAATTGTACAACCTTGTACAACCTTGTACACACTTGTTCAACCTTGTACACACTTGTACAACCTTGTACACACTTGTACACCTTTGTACACACTTGTACAACCTTGTACACACTTGTACAACCTTGTACACACTTGTACAACCTTGTACACACTTGTACAACCTTGTACACACTTGTACACACTTGTACAAACTTGTACATTCTTGTACATACTTGTACACCCTTGTAAACACTTGTACAACCTTGTACAAACCTGTACACCCTTGTACACACTTGTACAAGCTTGTACACACTTGTACAAGCTTGTACACACTTGTACACCCTTGTACAAACTTGTGCACCCTTGTACACTTTTGTACACCCTTGTATACATTTGTACAACCTTGTACAAACTTGTACACACTTGTACAAACTTGTACACACTTGTACAAACTTGTACACCCTTGTACTCACTTGTACAACCTTGTACACACTTGTACAACCTTGTACACACTTGTACAACCTTGTACACACTTGTACAACCTTGTACACAATTGTACAACCTTGTACAACCTTGTACACACTTGTACAACCTTTTACACACTTGTACAACCTTGTACACACTTGTACAACCTTGTACACACTTGTACAACCTTGTACACAATTGTACACCTTTGTACACACTTGTACAACCTTGTCCACACTTGTACAACCTTGTACACACTTGTACAACCTTGTACACACTTTTTCAACCTTGTACACACTTATACAACCTTGTACACACTTGTACAACCTTGTACACACTTGTACAACCTTGTACACACTTGTACAACCTTGTACACACTTGTACAACCTTGTAAAAACTTGTACAACCTTGTACACACTTGTACACCCTTGTACACACTTGTACAAGCTTGTACACACTTGTACACCCTTGTACACACTTGTACAAGCTTGTACACACTTGTACAACCTTGTACACACTTGTACACCCTTGTACACACTTGTACAACCTTTTACAAACTTGTACACACTTGTACAAAATTGTACATTCTTGTACATACTTGTACATCCTTGTACACACTTGTACAACCTTTACAAACCTGTACACCCTTGTACACACTTGTACAAGCTTGTACACACTTGTGCACCCTTGTACACACTTGTACACCCTTGTACACACTTGTACACCCTTGTACACACTTGTACAACCTTTTACAAACTTGTACACACTTGTACAAACTTGTACATTCTTGTACATACTTGTACACCCTTGTAAACACTTGTACAACCTTGTACAAACCTGTACACCCTTGTACACACTTGTACAAGCTTGTACACACTTGTACAAGCTTGTACACACTTTTACACCCTTGTACAAACTTGTGCACCCTTGTACACTTTTGTACACCCTTGTATACATTTGTACAACCTTGTACAAACTTGTACACAATTGTACAAACTTGTACACACTTGTACAAACTTGTACACCCTTGTACACACTTGTACAACCTTGTACACACTTGTACAACCTTGTACACACATGTACAACCTTGTACACAATTGTGCAACCTTGTACAACCTTGTACACACTTGTACAACCTTGTACACACTTGTACAACCTTGTACACACTTGTACAACCTTGTACAAACCTGTACACCCTTGTACACACTTGTACAAGCTTGTACACACTTGTACAAGCTTGTACACACTTTTACACCCTTGTACAAACTTGTGCACCCTTGTACACTTTTGTACACCCTTGTATACATTTGTACAACCTTGTACAAACTTGTACACAATTGTACAAACTTGTACACACTTGTACAAACTTGTACACCCTTGTACACACTCGTACACCCTTGTACACACTCGTACAACCTTGTACACACTTGTACAACCTTGTACAAACCTGTACACCCTTGTACACACTTGTACAACCTTGTACACACTTGTACAACCTTGTACACACTTGTACAACCTTGTACACACTTGTACAACCTTGTACACACTTGTACAACCTTGTACACACTTGTACAACCTTGTACACACTTGTACAAGCTTGTACACACTTGTACAACCTTGTACACACTTGTACAACCTTTTACACAATTGTAAAACCTTTGGACACACTTGTACATTCTTGTACAAAATTGTACTTACTTGTAAAACCTTGTACAAACTTGTACACACTTGTACAAACTTTTACATCCTTGTACACATTTGTACACCCTTGTACACACTTGTACAACCTTGTACAAACCTGTACACCCTTGTACACGATTGTACAAGCTTGTACAAGATTGTACACCCTTGTACACACTTGTGCACCCTTGTACACACTTGTACACCCTTGTACACACTTGTACAACCTTTTACAAACTTGTACACACTTGTACAAACTTGTACATTCTTGTGCATACTTGTACACCCTTGTAAACACTTGTACAAGCTTGTACACACTTGTACAAGCTTGTACACACTTGTACACCCTTGTTCAAACTTGTGCACCCTTGTACACACTTGTACACCCTTGTACACACTTGTACAACCTTTTACAAACTTGTACACACTTGTACAAACTTGTACATTCTTGTACATACTTGTACACCCTTGTAAACACTTGTACAACCTTGTACAAACCTGTACACCCTTGTACACACTTGTACAAGCTTGTACACACTTGTACACCCTTGTACAAACTTGTGCACCCTTGTACACTTTTGTACATCCTTGTATACATTTGTACAACCTTGTACAAACTTGTGCACACTTGTACAAACTTGTACACACTTGTACAAACTAGTACACCCTTGTACACACTTGTACAACCTTGTACACACTTGTACAACCTTGTACACAATTGTACAACCTTTTTACAACCTTGTACACACTTGTACAACCTTGTACACACTTGTACAACCTTGTACACACTTGTACAACCTTGTACACACTTGTACACCTTTGTACACACTTGTTCAACCTTGTACACACTTGTACAACCTTGTACACACTTGTACAACCTTGTACACACTTGTACAACCTTGTACACACTTGTACACACTTGTACAAACTTGTACATTCTTGTACATACTTGTACTCCCTTGTAAACACTTGTACAACCTTGTACAAACCTGTACAACCTTGTACACACTTGTACAACCTTGTACACAATTGTAAAACATTGTACACACTTGTACAACCTTGTACAAACTTGTACACACTTGTACAAACTTTTACATCCTTGTACACATTTGTACACCCTTGTACACACTTGTACAACCTTGTACACACTTGTACAACCTTGTACACACTTGTACAACCTTGTACAAACTTGTACAACCTTGTACACACTTGTACAACCTTGTACACACTTGTACAACCTTGTACACAATTGTACACGTTTGTACAACCTTGTACAAACTTGTACACACTTGTACAACCTTGTACAAACTTGTACACACTTGTACAAACTTGTACAAACTTGTGCACCCTTGTACACTTTTGTACACCCTTGTGTACATTTGTACAACCTTGTACAAACTTGTACACACTTGTACAAACTTGTACACACTTGTACAAACTTGTACACACTTGTACAAACTTGTACACACTTGTACAAACTTGTACACCCTTGTACACACTTGTACAACCTTGTACACACTTGTACAACCTTGTACACAATTGTAAAACCTTGTACAACCATGTACACACTTGTACAACTTTGTACACACTTGTACAACCTTGTACACACTTGTACACCTTTGTACACACTTGTACAACCTTGTACACTATGGTACAACCTTGTACACACTTGTACAACCTTGTACACACTTGTACAACCTTTTACAAACTTGTACACACTTGTACAAACTTGTACATTCTTTTGTACACCCTTGTAAACACTTGTACAACCTTGTACAAACCTGTACACCCTTGTACACACTTGTACAAGCTTGTACACACTTGTACACCCTTGTACAAACTTGTGCACCCTTGTACACTTTTGTACACCCTTGTATACATTTGTACAACCTTGTACAAACTTGTACACAATTGTACAAACTTGTACACACTTGTACAAACTTGTACACCCTTGTACACACTTGTACAACCTTGTACACACTTGTACAACCTTGTACACACATGTACAACCTTGTACACAATTGTGCAACCTTGTACAACCTTGTACACACTTGTACAACCTTGTACACACTTGTACAACCTTGTACACACTTGTACAACCTTGTACAAACCTGTACACCCTTGTACACACTTGTACAAGCTTGTACACACTTGTACAAGCTTGTACACACTTTTACACCCTTGTACAAACTTGTGCACCCTTGTACACTTTTGTACACCCTTGTATACATTTGTACAACCTTGTACAAACTTGTACACAATTGTACAAACTTGTACACACTTGTACAAACTTGTACACCCTTGTACACACTCGTACACCCTTGTACACACTCGTACAACCTTGTACACACTTGTACAACCTTGTACAAACCTGTACACCCTTGTACACACTTGTACAACCTTGTACACACTTGTACAACCTTGTACACACTTGTACAACCTTGTACACACTTGTACAACCTTGTACACACTTGTACAACCTTGTACACACTTGTACAACCTTGTACACACTTGTACAAGCTTGTACACACTTGTACAACCTTGTACACACTTGTACAACCTTTTACACAATTGTAAAACCTTTGGACACACTTGTACATTCTTGTACAAAATTGTACTTACTTGTAAAACCTTGTACAAACTTGTACACACTTGTACAAACTTTTACATCCTTGTACACATTTGTACACCCTTGTACACACTTGTACAACCTTGTACAAACCTGTACACCCTTGTACACGATTGTACAAGCTTGTACAAGATTGTACACCCTTGTACACACTTGTGCACCCTTGTACACACTTGTACACCCTTGTACACACTTGTACAACCTTTTACAAACTTGTACACACTTGTACAAACTTGTACATTCTTGTGCATACTTGTACACCCTTGTAAACACTTGTACAAGCTTGTACACACTTGTACAAGCTTGTACACACTTGTACACCCTTGTTCAAACTTGTGCACCCTTGTACACACTTGTACACCCTTGTACACACTTGTACAACCTTTTACAAACTTGTACACACTTGTACAAACTTGTACATTCTTGTACATACTTGTACACCCTTGTAAACACTTGTACAACCTTGTACAAACCTGTACACCCTTGTACACACTTGTACAAGCTTGTACACACTTGTACACCCTTGTACAAACTTGTGCACCCTTGTACACTTTTGTACACCCTTGTATACATTTGTACAACCTTGTACAAACTTGTGCACACTTGTACAAACTTGTACACACTTGTACAAACTAGTACACCCTTGTACACACTTGTACAACCTTGTACACACTTGTACAACCTTGTACACAATTGTACAACCTTTTTACAACCTTGTACACACTTGTACAACCTTGTACACACTTGTACAACCTTGTACACACTTGTACAACCTTGTACACACTTGTACACCTTTGTACACACTTGTTCAACCTTGTACACACTTGTACAACCTTGTACACACTTGTACAACCTTGTACACACTTGTACAACCTTGTACACACTTGTACACACTTGTACAAACTTGTACATTCTTGTACATACTTGTACTCCCTTGTAAACACTTGTACAACCTTGTACAAACCTGTACAACCTTGTACACACTTGTACAACCTTGTACACAATTGTAAAACATTGTACACACTTGTACAACCTTGTACAAACTTGTACACACTTGTACAAACTTTTACATCCTTGTACACATTTGTACACCCTTGTACACACTTGTACAACCTTGTACACACTTGTACAACCTTGTACACACTTGTACAACCTTGTACAAACTTGTACAACCTTGTACACACTTGTACAACCTTGTACACACTTGTACAACCTTGTACACAATTGTACACGTTTGTACAACCTTGTACAAACTTGTACACACTTGTACAACCTTGTACAAACTTGTACACACTTGTACAAACTTGTACAAACTTGTGCACCCTTGTACACTTTTGTACACCCTTGTGTACATTTGTACAACCTTGTACAAACTTGTACACACTTGTACAAACTTGTACACACTTGTACAAACTTGTACACACTTGTACAAACTTGTACACACTTGTACAAACTTGTACACCCTTGTACACACTTGTACAACCTTGTACACACTTGTACAACCTTGTACACAATTGTAAAACCTTGTACAACCATGTACACACTTGTACAACTTTGTACACACTTGTACAACCTTGTACACACTTGTACACCTTTGTACACACTTGTACAACCTTGTACACTATGGTACAACCTTGTACACACTTGTACAACCTTGTACACACTTGTACAACCTTTTACAAACTTGTACACACTTGTACAAACTTGTACATTCTTTTGTACACCCTTGTAAACACTTGTACAACCTTGTACAAACCTGTACACCCTTGTACACACTTGTACAAGCTTGTACACACTTGTACACCCTTGTACAAACTTGTGCACCCTTGTACACTTTTGTAAACCCTTGTATACATTTGTACAACCTTGTACAAACTTGTACACACTTGTACACTTTTGTACACCCTTGTATACATTTGTACAACCTTGTACAAACTTGTACACAATTGTACAAACTTGTACACACTTGTACAAACTTGTACACCCTTGTACACACTCGTACACCCTTGTACACACTCGTACAACCTTGTACACACTTGTACAACCTTGTACAAACCTGTACACCCTTGTACACACTTGTACAACCTTGTACACACTTGTACAACCTTGTACACACTTGTACAACCTTGTACACACTTGTACAACCTTGTACACACTTGTACAACCTTGTACACACTTGTACAACCTTGTACACACTTGTACAAGCTTGTACACACTTGTACAACCTTGTACACACTTGTACAACCTTTTACACAATTGTAAAACCTTGTACACACTTGTACATTCTTGTACAAAATTGTACTTACTTGTAAAACCTTGTACAAACTTGTACACACTTGTACAAACTTTTACATCGTTGTACACATTTGTACACCCTTGTACACACTTGTACAACCTTGTACAAACCTGTACACCCTTGTACACGATTGTACAAGCTTGTACAAGATTGTACACCCTTGTACACACTTGTGCACCCTTGTACACACTTGTACACCCTTGTACACACTTGTACAACCTTTTACAAACTTGTACACACTTGTACAAACTTGTACATTCTTGTGCATACTTGTACACCCTTGTAAACACTTGTACAAGCTTGTACACACTTGTACAAGCTTGTACACACTTGTACACCCTTGTTCAAACTTGTGCACCCTTGTACACACTTGTACACCCTTGTACACACTTGTACAACCTTTTACAAACTTGTACACACTTGTACAAACTTGTACATTCTTGTACATACTTGTACACCCTTGTAAACACTTGTACAACCTTGTACAAACCTGTACACCCTTGTACACACTTGTACAAGCTTGTACACACTTGTACACCCTTGTACAAACTTGTGCACCCTTGTACACTTTTGTACACCCTTGTATACATTTGTACAACCTTGTACAAACTTGTGCACACTTGTACAAACTTGTACACACTTGTACAAACTAGTACACCCTTGTACACACTTGTACAAACTAGTACACCCTTGTACACACTTGTACAACCTTGTACACACTTGTACAACCTTGTACACAATTGTACAACCTTTTTACAACCTTGTACACACTTGTACAACCTTGTACACACTTGTACAACCTTGTACACACTTGTACAACCTTGTACACACTTGTACACCTTTGTACACACTTGTTCAACCTTGTACACACTTGTACAACCTTGTACACACTTGTACAACCTTGTACACACTTGTACAACCTTGTACACACTTGTACACACTTAAACAAACTTGTACATTCTTGTACATACTTGTACTCCCTTGTAAACACTTGTACAACCTTGTACAAACCTGTACAACCTTGTACACACTTGTACAACCTTGTACACAATTGTAAAACATTGTACACACTTGTACAACCTTGTACAAACTTGTACACACTTGTACAAACTTTTACATCCTTGTACACATTTGTACACCCTTGTACACACTTGTACAACCTTGTACACACTTGTACAACCTTGTACACACTTGTACAACCTTGTACACACTTGTACAACCTTGTACAAACTTGTACAACCTTGTACACACTTGTACAACCTTGTACACACTTGTACAACCTTGTACACAATTGTACACGTTTGTACAACCTTGTACAAACTTGTACACACTTGTACAACCTTGTACAAACTTGTACACACTTGTACAAACTTGTACAAACTTGTGCACCCTTGTACACTTTTGTACACCCTTGTGTACATTTGTACAACCTTGTACAAACTTGTACACACTTGTACAAACTTGTACACACTTGTACAAACTTGTACACACTTGTACAAACTTGTACACACTTGTACAAACTTGTACACCCTTGTACACACTTGTACAACCTTGTACACACTTGTACAACCTTGTACACAATTGTAAAACCTTGTACAACCATGTACACACTTGTACAACTTTGTACACACTTGTACAACCTTGTACACACTTGTACACCTTTGTACACACTTGTACAACCTTGTACACTATGGTACAACCTTGTACACACTTGTACAACCTTGTACACACTTGTACAACCTTTTACAAACTTGTACACACTTGTACAAACTTGTACATTCTTTTGTACACCCTTGTAAACACTTGTACAACCTTGTACAAACCTGTACACCCTTGTACACACTTGTACAAGCTTGTACACACTTGTACACCCTTGTACAAACTTGTGCACCCTTGTACACTTTTGTAAACCCTTGTATACATTTGTACAACCTTGTACAAACTTGTACACACTTGTACAAACTTGTACACACTTGTACAAACTTGTACACCCTTGTACACATTGTACAACCTTGTACACATTGTACAACCTTGTACACACTTGTACAACCTTGTACACAATTGTACAACCTTGTACAACCATGTACACACTTGTACAACCTTGTACACACTTGTACAACCTTGTACACACTTGTACACCTTTGTACACACTTATACAGCCTTGTACACACTTGTACAACCTTGTACACACTTGTACAACCTTGTACACACTTGTACAACCTTGTACACATTTGTATAACCTTGTACACACTTGTACAACCTTGTAAAAACTTGTACAAGCTTGTACACGATTGTACACCCTTGTACACACTTGTGCACCCTTGTACACACTTGTACAACCTTGTACACACTTGTACAACCTTGTACACACTTGTACAACCATGTACACACTTGTACAACCTTGTACACACTTGTACAACCTTGTACACACTTGTACAACCTTGTACACACTTGTACAACCTTGTACACACTTGTACAACCTTGTACACACTTGTACAACCTTGTACACACTTGTACAACCTTGTACACACTTGTACAAGCTTGTACACACTTGTACAACCTTGTACACACTTGTGCACCCTTGTACAAACTTGTACTTACTTGTACAACCTTGTACAAACTTGTACACACTTGTACAAACTTTTACATCCCTGTACACATTTGTACACCCTTGTACACACTTGTACAACCTTGTACAAACCTGTACACCCTTGAACACACTTGTACAAGCTTGTACACGATTGTACACCCTTGTACACACTTGTGCACCCTTGTACACACTTGTACACCCTTGTACACACTTGTAAACACTTGTACAACCTTGTACACACTTGTACAACCTTGTACACACTTGTACAACCTTGTACACACTTGTACAACCTTGTACACACTTGTACAACCTTGTACACACTTGTACAACCTTGTAAAAACTTGTACAACCTTGTACACACTTGTACACCCTTGTACACACTTGTACAAGCTTGTACACACTTGTACACCCTTGTACACACTTGTACAAGCTTGTACACACTTGTACAACCTTGTACACACTTGTACACCCTTGTACACACTTGTACAACCTTTTACAAACTTGTACACACTTGTACAAAATTGTACATTCTTGTACATACTTGTACATCCTTGTACACACTTGTACAACCTTGTACAAACCTGTACACCCTTGTACACACTTGTACAAGCTTGTACACACTTGTGCACCCTTGTACACACTTGTACACCCTTGTACACACTTGTACACCCTTGTACACACTTGTACAACCTTTTACAAACTTGTACACACTTGTACAAACTTGTACATTCTTGTACATACTTGTACACCCTTGTAAACACTTGTACAACCTTGTACAAACCTGTACACCCTTGTACACACTTGTACAAGCTTGTACACACTTGTACAAGCTTGTACACACTTTTACACCCTTGTACAAACTTGTGCACCCTTGTACACTTTTGTACACCCTTGTATACATTTGTACAACCTTGTACAAACTTTTACACAATTGTACAAACTTGTACACACTTGTACAAACTTGTACACCCTTGTACACACTTGTACAACCTTGTACACACTTGTACAACCTTGTACACACATGTACAACCTTGTACACAATTGTGCAACGTTGTACAACCTTGTACACACTTGTACAACCTTGTACACACTTGTACAACCTTGTACACACTTGTACAACCTTGTACAAACCTGTACACCCTTGTACACACTTGTACAAGCTTGTACACACTTGTACAAGCTTGTACACACTTTTACACCCTTGTACAAACTTGTGCACCCTTGTACACTTTTGTACACCCTTGTATACATTTGTACAACCTTGTACAAACTTGTACACAATTGTACAAACTTGTACACACTTGTACAAACTTGTACACCCTTGTACACACTCGTACACCCTTGTACACACTCGTACAACCTTGTACACACTTGTACAACCTTGTACAAACCTGTACACCCTTGTACACACTTGTACAACCTTGTACACACTTGTACAACCTTGTACACACTTGTACAACCTTGTACACACTTGTACAACCTTGTACACACTTGTACAACCTTGTACACACTTGTACAACCTTGTACACACTTGTACAAGCTTGTACACACTTGTACAACCTTGTACACACTTGTACAACCTTTTACACAATTGTAAAACCTTGTACACACTTGTACATTCTTGTACAAAATTGTACTTACTTGTAAAACCTTGTACAAACTTGTACACACTTGTACAAACTTTTACATCCTTGTACACATTTGTACACCCTTGTACACACTTGTACAACCTTGTACAAACCTGTACACCCTTGTACACGATTGTACAAGCTTGTACAAGATTGTACACCCTTGTACACACTTGTGCACCCTTGTACACACTTGTACACCCTTGTACACACTATTACAACCTTTTACAAACTTGTACACACTTGTACAAACTTGTACATTCTTGTGCATACTTGTACACCCTTGTAAACACTTGTACAAGCTTGTACACACTTGTACAAGCTTGTACACACTTGTACACCCTTGTTCAAACTTGTGCACCCTTGTACACACTTGTACACCCTTGTACACACTTGTACAACCTTTTACAAACTTGTACACACTTGTACAAACTTGTACATTCTTGTACATACTTGTACACCCTTGTAAACACTTGTACAACCTTGTACAAACCTGTACACCCTTGTACACACTTGTACAAGCTTGTACACACTTGTACACCCTTGTACAAACTTGTGCACCCTTGTACACTTTTGTACACCCTTGTATACATTTGTACAACCTTGTACAAACTTGTGCACACTTGTACAAACTTGTACACACTTGTACAAACTAGTACACCCTTGTACACACTTGTACAACCTTGTACACACTTGTACAACCTTGTACACAATTGTACAACCTTTTTACAACCTTGTACACACTTGTACAACCTTGTACACACTTGTACAACCTTGTACACACTTGTACAACCTTGTACACACTTGTACACCTTTGTACACACTTGTTCAACCTTGTACACACTTGTACAACCTTGTACACACTTGTACAACCTTGTACACACTTGTACAACCTTGTACACACTTGTACACACCTGTACAAACTTGTACATTCTTGTACATACTTGTACTCCCTTGTAAACACTTGTACAACCTTGTACAAACCTGTACAACCTTGTACACACTTGTACAACCTTGTACACAATTGTAAAACATTGTACACACTTGTACAACCTTGTACAAACTTGTACACACTTGTACAAACTTTTACATCCTTGTACACATTTGTACACCCTTGTACACACTTGTACAACCTTGTACACACTTGTACAACCTTGTACACACTTGTACAACCTTGTACAAACTTGTACAACCTTGTACACACTTGTACAACCTTGTACACACTTGTACAACCTTGTACACAATTGTACACGTTTGTTCAACCTTGTACAAACTTGTACACACTTGTACAACCTTGTACAAACTTGTACACACTTGTACAAACTTGTACAAACTTGTGCACCCTTGTACACTTTTGTACACCCTTGTGTACATTTGTACAACCTTGTACAAACTTGTACACACTTGTACAAACTTGTACACACTTGTACAAACTTGTACACACTTGTACAAACTTGTACACACTTGTACAAACTTGTACACCCTTGTACACACTTGTACAACCTTGTACACACTTGTACAACCTTGTACACAATTGTAAAACCTTGTACAACCATGTACACACTTGTACAACTTTGTACACACTTGTACAACCTTGTACACACTTGTACACCTTTGTACACACTTGTACAACCTTGTACACTATGGTACAACCTTGTACACACTTGTACAACCTTGTACACACTTGTACAACCTTTTACAAACTTGTACACACTTGTACAAACTTGTACATTCTTTTGTACACCCTTGTAAACACTTGTACAACCTTGTACAAACCTGTACACCCTTGTACACACTTGTACAAGCTTGTACACACTTGTACAACCTTGTACAAACTTGTGCACCCTTGTACACTTTTGTAAACCCTTGTATACATTTGTACAACCTTGTACAAACTTGTACACACTTGTACAAACTTGTACACACTTGTACAAACTTGTACACCCTTGTACACATTGTACAACCTTGTACACACTTGTACAACCTTGTACACAATTGTACAACCTTGTACAACCATGTACACACTTGTACAACCTTGTACACACTTGTACAACCTTGTACACACTTGTACACCTTTGTACACACTTATACAGCCTTGTACACACTTGTACAACCTTGTACACACTTGTACAACCTTGTACACACTTGTACAACCTTGTACACACTTGTACAACCTTGTACACACTTGTACAACCTTGTAAAAACTTGTACAAGCTTGTACACGATTGTACACCCTTGTACACACTTTTGCACCCTTGTACACACTTGTACAACCTTGTACACACTTGTACAACCTTGTACACACTTGTACAACCATGTACACACTTGTACAACCTTGTACACACTTGTACAACCTTGTACACACTTGTACAACCTTGTACACACTTGTACAACCTTGTACACACTTGTACAACCTTGTACACACTTGTACAACCTTGTACACACTTGTACAACCTTGTACACACTTGTACAAGCTTGTACACACTTGTACAACCTTGTACACACTTGTGCACCCTTGTACAAACTTGTACTTACTTGTACAACCTTGTACAAACTTGTACACACTTGTACAAACTTTTACATCCCTGTACACATTTGTACACCCTTGTACACACTTGTACAACCTTGTACAAACCTGTACACCCTTGAACACACTTGTACAAGCTTGTACACGATTGTACACCCTTGTACACACTTGTGCTACCTTGTACACACTTGTACACCCTTGTACACACTTGTACAACCTTTTACAAACTTGTACACACTTGTACAAACTTGTACATTCTTGTACATACTTGTACACCCTTGTAAACACTTGTACAAACTTGTACAAACCTGTACACCCTTGTACACACCTGTACAAGCTTGTACACACTTGTACAAGCTTGTACACACTTGTACACCCTTGTACAAACTTGTGCACCCTTGTTTACTTTTGTACACCCTTGTATACATTTGTACAACCTTGTACAAACTTGTACACAATTGTACAAACTTGTACACACTTGTACAAACTTGTACACCCTTGTACACACTTGTACAACCTTGTACACACTTGTACAACCTTGTACAAACATGTACACCCTTGTACACACTTGTACAAGATTGTACACGATTGTACACCCTTGTACACACTTGTGCACCCTTGTACACACTTGTACACCCTTGTACACACTTGTACAACCTTTTACAAACTTGTACACACTTGTACAAACTTTTAAATTCTTGTACATACTTGTACACCCTTGTAAACACTTGTACAACCTTGTACAAACCTGTACACCCTTGTACACACTTGTACAAGCTTGTACACACTTGTACACCCTTGTACAAACTTGTGCACCCTTGTACACTTTTGTACACCCTTGTATACATTTGTACACACTTGTACAAACTTGTACACACTTGTACAAACTTGTACACACTTGTACAAACTTGTACACCCTTGTACACACTTGTACAACCTTGTACACACTTGTACAACCTTGTACACAATTGTACAACCTTGTACAACCTTGTACACACTTGTTCAACCTTGTACACACTTGTACAACCTTGTACACACTTGTACACCTTTGTACACACTTGTACAACCTTGTACACACTTGTACAACCTTGTACACACTTGTACAACCTTGTACACACTTGTACAACCTTGTACACACTTGTACACACTTGTACAAACTTGTAAATTCTTGTACATACTTGTACACCCTTGTAAACACTTGTACAACCTTGTACAAACCTGTACACCCTTGTACACACTTGTACAAGCTTGTACACACTTGTACAAGCTTGTACACACTTGTACACCCTTGTACAAACTTGTGCACCCTTGTACACTTTTGTACACCCTTGTATACATTTGTACAACCTTGTACAAACTTGTACACACTTGTACAAACTTGTACACACTTGTACAAACTTGTACACCCTTTACTCACTTGTACAACCTTGTACACACTTGTACAACCTTGTACACACTTGTACAACCTTGTACACACTTGTACAACCTTGTACACAATTGTACAACCTTGTACAACCTTGTACACACTTGTACAACCTTTTACACACTTGTACAACCTTGTACACACTTGTACAACCTTGTACACACTTGTACAACCTTGTACACAATTGTACACCTTTGTACACACTTGTACAACCTTGTCCACACTTGTACAACCTTGTACACACTTGTACAACCTTGTACACACTTTTTCAACCTTGTACACACTTATACAACCTTGTACACACTTGTACAACCTTGTACACACTTGTACAACCTTGTACACACTTGTACAACCTTGTACACACTTGTACAACCTTGTAAAAACTTGTACAACCTTGTACACACTTGTACACCCTTGTACACACTTGTACAAGCTTGTACACACTTGTACACCCTTGTACACACTTGTACAAGCTTGTACACACTTGTACAACCTTGTACACACTTGTACACCCTTGTACACACTTGTACAACCTTTTACAAACTTGTACACACTTGTACAAAATTGTACATTCTTGTACATACTTGTACATCCTTGTACACACTTGTACAACCTTGTACAAACCTGTACACCCTTGTACACACTTGTACAAGCTTGTACACACTTGTGCACCCTTGTACACACTTGTACACCCTTGTACACACTTGTACACCCTTGTACACACTTGTACAACCTTTTACAAACTTGTACACACTTGTACAAACTTGTACATTCTTGTACATACTTGTACACCCTTGTAAACACTTGTACAACCTTGTACAAACCTGTACACCCTTGTACACACTTGTACAAGCTTGTACACACTTGTACAAGCTTGTACACACTTTTACACCCTTGTACAAACTTGTGCACCCTTGTACACTTTTGTACACCCTTGTATACATTTGTACAACCTTGTACAAACTTGTACACAATTGTACAAACTTGTACACACTTGTACAAACTTGTACACCCTTGTACACACTTGTACAACCTTGTACACACTTGTACAACCTTGTACACACATGTACAACCTTGTACACAATTGTGCAACCTTGTACAACCTTGTACACACTTGTACAACCTTGTACACACTTGTACAACCTTGTACACACTTGTACAACCTTGTACACACTTGTACACCTTTGTACACACTTGTACAACCTTGTACACACTTGTACAATCTTGTACACACTTGTACAACCTTGTACACACTTGTACAACCTTGTACACACTTTTTCAACCTTGTACACACTTATACAACCTTGTACACACTTGTACAACCTTGTACACACTTGTACAACCTTGTACACACTTGTACAACCTTGTACACAATTGTACAACCTTGTAAAAACTTGTACAACCTTGTACACACTTGTACACCCTTGTACACACTTGTACAAGCTTGTACACACTTGTACAACCTTGTACACACTTGTTCACCCTTGTACACACTTGTACAACCTTTTACAAACTTGTACACACTTGTACAAAATTGTACATTCTTGTACATACTTGTACATCCTTGTACACATTTGTACAACCTTGTACAAACCTGTACACCCTTGTACACACTTGTACAAGCTTGTACACACTTGTACACCCTTGTACAAACTTGTGCACCCTTGTACACTTTTGTACACCCTTGTACACATTTGTACAACCTTGTACAAACTTAAACACACTTGTACAAACATGTACACACTTGAACAACCATGTACACACTTGTACAACCTTGTACACACTTGTACAAGCTTGTACACACTTGTACAAACTTGTACACACTTGTACAACCTTGTACACACTTGTACAACCTTGTACACAATTGTAAAACCTTGTACACACTTGTACAACCTTGTACAAACCTGTACACCCTTGTACACACTTGTACAAGCTTGTACACGATTGTACACTCTTGTACACACTTGTGCAACCTTGTACACACTTGTACAACCTTGTAAACACTTGTACAACCTTGTACAAACCTGTACACCCTTGTACACACTTGTACACCCTTGTACAAACTTGTGCACCCTTGTACACTTTTGTACACCCTTGTACACATTTGTACAACCTTGTACAAACTTGTACACACTTGTACAAACTTGTACACACTTGTACAACCTTGTACACACTTGTACAACCTTGTACACACTTGTACAACCTTGTACAACCTTGTACAAACTTGTACACACTTGTACAAACTTTTACATCCTTGTACACATTTGTACACCCTTGTACACACTTGTACAAACTTGTACATTCTTGTACATACTTGTACACCCTTGTACACACTTGTACAACCTTGTACAAACCTGTAAACCCTTGTACAAACTTGAAACAAGCATGTACACGATTGTACAAGCTTGTACACGATTGTACACCCTTGTACACACTTGTGCACCCTTGTACACACTTGTACAACCTTGTACACACTTGTACAACCTTGTACACACTTGTACAACCTTGTACACACTTGTACAACCTTGTACACACTTGTACAACCTTGTACAACCTTGTACAAACTTGTACACACTTGTACAAACTTTTACATCCTTGTACACATTTGTACATCCTTGTACACACTTGTACAAACTTGTACATTCTTGTACATACTTGTACACCCTTGTACACACTTGTACAAACTTGTACATTCTTGTACATACTTGTACACCCTTGTACACACTTGTACAAGCTTGTACACACTTGTACACCCTTGTACAAACTTGTGCACCCTTGTACACTTTTGTACACCCCTGTACACATTTGTACAACCTTGTACAAACTTGTACACACTTGAACAAACTTGTACACACTTGTACAACCTTGTACACACTTGTACAACCTTGTATACACTTGTACAACCTTGTACACGCTTGTACAACCTTGTACACACTTGTACAACCTTTTACACAATTGTAAAACCTTGTACACACTTGTACATTCTTGTACAAACTTGTACTTACTTGTACAACCTTGTACAAACTTGTACACACTTGTACAAACTTTTACATCCTTGTACACATTTGTACACCCTTGTACACACTTGTACAACCTTGTACAAACCTGTACACCCTTGTTCACACTTGTACAAGCTTGTACACGATTGTACACGATTGTACACCCTTGTACACACTTGTGCACCCTTGTATACATTTGTACAACCTTGTACAAACTTGTACACAATTGTACAAACTTGTACACACTTGTACAAACTTGTACACCCTTGTACACACTTGTACAACCTTGTACACACTTGTACAAACTTGTACACCCTTGTACACACTTGTACAACCTTGTACACACTTGTACAACCTTGTACACACTTGTACAACCTTGTACACAATTGTACAACCTTGTACAACCTTGTACACACTTGTACAACCTTGTACAAACTTGTACAACCTTGTACACACTTGTACAACCTTGTAAAAACTTGTACAACCTTGTACACACTTGTACAACCTTGTACACACTTGTTCACCCTTGTACACACTTGTACAACCTTTTACAAACTTGTACACACTTGTACAAAATTGTACATTCTTGTACATACTTGTACATCCTTGTACACATTTGTACAACCTAGTACAAACCTGTACACCATTGTACACACTTGTACAAGCTTGTACACACTTGTACACCCTTGTACAAACTTGTGCACCCTTGTACACTTTTGTACACCCTTGTACACATTTGTACAACCTTGTACAAACTTAAAACACACTTGTACAAACATGTACACACTTGAACAACCATGTACACACTTGTACAACCTTGTACACACTTGTACAAGCTTGTACACACTTGTACAACCTTGTACACACTTGTACAACCTTGTACACACTTGTACAACCTTGTACACAATTGTAAAACCTTGTACACACTTGTACAATCTTGTACAAACCTGTACACCCTTGTACACACTTGTACAAGCTTGTACACGATTGTACACTCTTGTACACACTTGTGCAACCTTGTACACACTTGTGCAACCTTGTACACACTTGTACAACCTTGTAAACACTTGTACAACCTTGTACACACTTGTTCAAGCTTGTACACACTTGTACAACCTTGTACAAACCTGTACACCCTTGTACACACTTGTACACCCTTGTACAAACTTGTGCACCCTTGTACACTTTTGTACACCCTTGTACACATTTGTACAACCTTGTACAAACTTGTACACACTTGTACAAACTTGTACACACTTGTACAACCTTGTACACACTTGTACATCCTTGTACACACTTGTACAACCTTGTACACACTTGTACAACCTTGTACACAATTGTAAAACATTGTACACACCTAAACAACCTTGTACAAACTTGTACACACTTGTATAAACTTTTACATCCTTGTACACATTTGTACACCCTTGTACACACTTGTACAACCTTGTACAAACCTGTAAACCCTTGTACACACTTGTACAAGCTTGTACACGATTGTACAAGCTTGTACACGATTGTACACCCTTGTACACACTTGTGAACCCTTGTACACACTTGTACAACCTTGTACACACTTGTACAACCTTGTACACACTTGTACAACCTTGTACACACTTGTACAACCTTGTACACACTTGTACAACCTTGTACACACTTGTACAACTTTGTACACACTTGTACAACCTTGTACACACTTGTACAACCTTGTACAACCTACTACAAACTTGTACACACTTGTACAAACTTTTACATCCTTGTACACATTTGTACACCCTTGTACACACTTGTACAAACTTGTACATTCTTGTACATACTTGTACACCCTTGTACACACTTGTACAAACTTGTACATTCTTGTACATACTTGTACACCCTTGTACACACTTGTACAAACTTGTACACACTTGTACACCCTTGTAAAAACTTGTGCACCCTTGAACACTTTTGTACACCCTTGTACACATTTGTACAACCTTGTACAAACTTGTACACACTTGAACAAACTTGTACACACTTGTACAACCTTGTACACACTTGTACAACCTTGTACACACTTGTACAACCTTGTACACACTTGTACAAGCTTGTACACACTTGTACTACCTTGTACATACTTGTACACCCTTGTACACACTTGTACAAACTTGTACATTCTTGTACATACTTGTACACCCTTGTACACACTTGTACAACCTTGTACAAACCTGTAAACCCTTGTACAAGCTTGTACACACTTGTACAAACTTGTACAAACTTGTACACCCTTGTACAAACTTGTGCACCCTTGTACACTTTTGTACACCCTTGTACACATTTGTACAACCTTGTACAAACTTGTACACACTTGAACAAACTTGTACACACTTGTACAACCTTGTACACACTTGTACAACCTTGTACACACATGTACAACCTTGTACACACTTGTACAAGCTTGTACACACTTGTACTACCTTGTACACACTTGTACAACCTTGTACACACTTGTACAACCTTTTACACAATTGTAAAACCTTGTACACACTTGTACATTCTTGTACAAACTTGTACTTACTTGTACAACCTTGTACAAACTTGTACACACTTGTACAAACTTTTACATCCTTGTACACATTTGTACACCTTTGGGTACACATTTGTACAACCTTGTACAAACCTGTACACCCTTGTACACACTTGTACAAGCTTGTACACGATTGTACACCCTTGTACACACTTGTGCACCCTTGTACACACTTGTACACCCTTGTACACACTTTTACAACCTTTTACAAACTTGTACACACTTGTACAAACTTGAACATTCTTGTACATACTTGTACACCCTTGTAAACACTTGTACAACCTTGTACAAACTTGTACACACTTGTACACACTTGTACAAGCTTGTACACACTTGTACAAGCTTGTACACACTTGTACACCCTTGTACAAACTTGTGCACCCTTGTACACACTTGTACAACCTTGTACACACTTGTACAACCTTGTACACACTTGTACAACCTTGTAAAAACTTGTACAACCTTGTACACACTTGTACACCCTTGTACACACTTGTACAAGCTTGTACACACTTGTACAACCTTGTACACACTTGTTCACCCTTGTACACAATTGTACAACCTTTTACAAACTTGTACATACTTGTACAAAATTGTACATTCTTGTACATACTTGTACATCTTTGTACACATTTGTACAACCTTGTACAAACCTGTACACCCTTGTACACACTTGTACAAGCTTGTACACACTTGTACACCCTTGTACAAACTTGTGCACCCTTGTACACTTTTGTACACCCTTGTACACATTTGTACAACCTTGTACAAACTTAAACACACTTGTACAAACATGTACACACTTGAACAACCATGTACACACTTGTACAACCTTGTACACACTTGTACAAGCTTGTACACACTTGTACAAACTTGTACACACTTGTACAACCTTGTACACACTTGTACAACCTTGTACACAATTGTAAAACCTTGTACACACTTGTACAACCTTGTACAAACCTGTACACCCTTGTACACACTTGTACAAGCTTGTACACGATTGTACACTCTTGTACACACTTGTGCAACCTTGTACACACTTGTACAACCTTGTAAACACTTGTACAACCTTGTACAAACCTGTACACCCTTGTACACACTTGTACACCCTTGTACAAACTTGTGCACCCTTGTACACTTTTGTACACCCTTGTACACATTTGTACAACCTTGTACAAACTTGTACACACTTGTACAAACTTGTACACACTTGTACAACCTTGTACACACTTGTACAACCTTGTACACACTTGTACAACCTTGTACAACCTTGTACAAACTTGTACACACTTGTACAAACTTTTACATCCTTGTACACATTTGTACACCCTTGTACACACTTGTACAAACTTGTACATTCTTGTACATACTTGTACACCCTTGTACACACTTGTACAACCTTGTACAAACCTGTAAACCCTTGTACAAACTTGAAACAAGCATGTACACGATTGTACAAGCTTGTACACGATTGTACACCCTTGTACACACTTGTGCACCCTTGTACACACTTGTACAACCTTGTACACACTTGTACAACCTTGTACACACTTGTACAACCTTGTACACACTTGTACAACCTTGTACACACTTGTACAACCTTGTACAACCTTGTACAAACTTGTACACACTTGTACAAACTTTTACATCCTTGTACACATTTGTACATCCTTGTACACACTTGTACAAACTTGTACATTCTTGTACATACTTGTACACCCTTGTACACACTTGTAAAAACTTGTACATTCTTGTACATACTTGTACACCCTTGTACACACTTGTACAACCTTTTACAAACCTGTAAACCCTTGTACAAGCTTGTACACACTTGTACAAGCTTGTACACACTTGTACACCCTTGTACAAACTTGTGCACCCTTGTACACTTTTGTACACCCTTGTACACATTTGTACAACCTTGTACAAACTTGTACACACTTGAACAAACTTGTACACACTTGTACAACCTTGTACACACTTGTACAACCTTGTATACACTTGTACAACCTTGTACACGCTTGTACAACCTTGTACACACTTGTACAACCTTTTACACAATTGTAAAACCTTGTACACACTTGTACATTCTTGTACAAACTTGTACTTACTTGTACAACCTTGTACAAACTTGTACACACTTGTACAAACTTTTACATCCTTGTACACATTTGTACACCCTTGTACACACTTGTACAACCTTGTACAAACCTGTACACCCTTGTTCACACTTGTACAAGCTTGTACACGATTGTACACCCTTGTACACACTTGTGCACCCTTGTATACATTTGTACAACCTTGTACAAACTTGTACACAATTGTACAAACTTGTACACACTTGTACAAACTTGTACACCCTTGTACACACTTGTACAACCTTGTACACACTTGTACAAACTTGTACACCCTTGTACACACTTGTACAACCTTGTACACACTTGTACAACCTTGTACACACTTGTACAACCTTGTACACAATTGTACAACCTTGTACAACCTTGTACACACTTGTACAACCTTGTACACACTTGTACAACCTTGTACACACTTGTACAACCTTGTAAAAACTTGTACAACCTTGTAAAAACTTGTACAACCTTGTACACACTTGTACAACCTTGTACACACTTGTTCACCCTTGTACACACTTGTACAACCTTTTACAAACTTGTACACACTTGTACAAAATTGTACATTCTTGTACATACTTGTACATCCTTGTACACATTTGTACAACCTAGTACAAACCTGTACACCATTGTACACACTTGTACAAGCTTGTACACACTTGTACACCCTTGTACAAACTTGTGCACCCTTGTACACTTTTGTACACCCTTGTACACATTTGTACAACCTTGTACAAACTTAAACACACTTGTACAAACATGTACACACTTGAACAACCATGTACACACTTGTACAACCTTGTACACACTTGTACAAGCTTGTACACACTTGTACAACCTTGTACACACTTGTACAACCTTGTACACACTTGTACAACCTTGTACACAATTGTAAAACCTTGTACACACTTGTACAATCTTGTACAAACCTGTACACCCTTGTACACACTTGTACAAGCTTGTACACGATTGTACACTCTTGTACACACTTTTGCAACCTTGTACACACTTGTGCAACCTTGTACACACTTGTACAACCTTGTAAACACTTGTACAACCTTGTACACACTTGTTCAAGCTTGTACACACTTGTACCACCTTGTACAAACCTGTACACCGTTGTACACACTTGTACACCCTTGTACAAACTTGTGCACCCTTGTACACTTTTGTACACCCTTGTACACATTTGTACAACCTTGTACAAACTTGTACACACTTGTACAAACTTGTACACACTTGTACAACCTTGTACACACTTGTACATCCTTGTACACACTTGTACAACCTTGTACACACTTGTACAACCTTGTACACAATTGTAAAACATTGTACACACTTAAACAACCTTGTACAAACTTGTACACACTTGTATAAACTTTTACATCCTTGTACACATTTGTACACCCTTGTACACACTTGTACAACCTTGTACAAACCTGTAAACCCTTGTACACACTTGTACAAGCTTGTACACGATTGTACAAGCTTGTACACGATTGTACACCCTTGTACACACTTGTGAACCCTTGTACACACTTGTACAACCTTGTACACACTTGTACAACCTTGTACACACTTGTACAACCTTGTACACACTTGTACAACCTTGTACACACTTGTACAACCTTGTACACACTTGTACAACCTTGTACTCACTTGTACAACTTTGTACACACTTGTACAACCTTGTACACACTTGTACAACCTTGTACAACCTACTACAAACTTGTACACACTTGTACAAACTTTTACATCCTTGTACACATTTGTACACCCTTGTACACACTTGTACAAACTTGTACATTCTTGTACATACTTGTACACCCTTGTACACACTTGTACAAACTTGTACATTCTTGTACATACTTGTACACCCTTGTACACACTTGTACAACCTTGTACAAACCTGTAAACCCTTGTACAAGCTTGTACACACTTGTACAAACTTGTACACACTTGTACACCCTTGTACAAACTTGTGCACCCTTGTACACTTTTGTACACCCTTGTACACATTTGTACAACCTTGTACAAACTTGTACACACTTGAACAAACTTGTACACACTTGTACAACCTTGTACACACTTGTACAACCTTGTACACACTTGTACAACCTTGTACACACTTGTACAAGCTTGTACACACTTGTACTACCTTGTACATACTTGTACACCCTTGTACACACTTGTACAAACTTGTACATTCTTGTACATACTTGTACACCCTTGTACACACTTGTACAACCTTGTACAAACCTGTAAACCCTTGTACAAGCTTGTACACACTTGTACAAACTTGTACACACTTGTACACCCTTGTACAAACTTGTGCACCCTTGTACACTTTTGTACACCCTTGTACACATTTGTACAACCTTGTACAAACTTGTACACACTTGAACAAACTTGTACACACTTGTACAACCTTGTACACACTTGTACAACCTTGTACACACTTGTACAACCTTGTACACACTTGTACAACCTTGTACAAACTTGTACAAGCTTGTACACACTTGTACTACCTTGTACACACTTGTACAACCTTGTACACACTTGTACAACCTTTTACACAATTGTAAAACCTTGTACACACTTGTACATTCTTGTACAAACTTGTACTTACTTGTACAACCTTGTACAAACTTGTACACACTTGTACAAACTTTTACATCCTTGTACACATTTGTACACCTTTGTACACACTTGTACAACCTTGTACAAACCTGTACACCCTTGTACACACTTATACAAGCTTGTACACGATTGTACACCCTTGTACACACTTGTGCACCCTTGTACACACTTGTACACCCTTGTACACACTTGTACAACCTTTTACAAACTTGTACACACTTGTACAAACTTGAACATTCTTGTACATACTTGTACACCCTTGTAAACACTTGTACAACCTTGTACAAACTTGTACACACTTGTACACACTTGTACAAGCTTGTACACACTTGTACAAGCTTGTACACACTTGTACAAGCTTGTACACACTTGTACACCCTTGTACAAACTTGTGCACCCTTGTACACACTTGTACAACCTTGTACACACATGTACAACCTTGTAAAAACTTGTACAACCTTGTACACACTTGTACACCCTTGTACACACTTGTACAAGCTTGTACACACTTGTACAACCTTGTACACACTTGTTCACCCTTGTACACACTTGTACAACCTTTTACAAACTTGTACACACTTGTACAAAATTGTACATTCTTGTACATACTTGTACATCTTTGTACACATTTGTACAACCTTGTACAAACCTGTACACCCTTGTACACACTTGTACAAGCTTGTACACACTTGTACACCCTTGTACAAACTTGTGCACCCTTGTACACTTTTGTACACCCTTGTACACATTTGTACAACCTTGTACAAACTTAAACACACTTGTACAAACATGTACACACTTGAACAACCATGTACACACTTGTACAACCTTGTACACACTTGTACAAGCTTGTACACACTTGTACAAACTTGTACACACTTGTACAACCTTGTACACACTTGTACAACCTTGTACACAATTGTAAAACCTTGTACACACTTGTACAACCTTGTACAAACCTGTACACCCTTGTACACACTTGTACAAGCTTGTACACGATTGTACACTCTTGTACACACTTGTGCAACCTTGTACACACTTGTACAACCTTGTAAACACTTGTACAACCTTGTACAAACCTGTACACCCTTGTACACACTTGTACACCCTTGTACAAACTTGTGCACCCTTGTACACTTTTGTACACCCTTGTACACATTTGTACAACCTTGTACAAACTTGTACACACTTGTACAAACTTGTACACACTTGTACAACCTTGTACACACTTGTACAACCTTGTACACACTTGTACAACCTTGTACAACCTTGTACAAACTTGTACACACTTGTACAAACTTTTACATCCTTGTACACATTTGTACACCCTTGTACACACTTGTACAAACTTGTACATTCTTGTACATACTTGTACACCCTTGTACACACTTGTACAACCTTGTACAAACCTGTAAACCCTTGTACAAACTTGAAACAAGCATGTACACGATTGTACAAGCTTGTACACGATTGTACACCCTTGTACACACTTGTGCACCCTTGTACACCCTTGTACAACCTTGTACACACTTGTACAACCTTGTACACACTTGTACAACCTTGTACACACTTGTACAACCTTGTACACACTTGTACAACCTTGTACACACTTGTACAACCTTGTACAACCTTGTACAAACTTGTACACACTTGTACAAACTTTTACATCCTTGTACACATTTGTACATCCTTGTACACATTTGTACAACCTTGTACAAACTTGTACACAATTGTACAAACTTGTACACACTTGTACAAACTTGTACACCCTTGTACACACTTGTACAACCTTGTACACACTTGTACAAACTTGTACACCCTTGTACACACTTGTACAACCTTGTACACACTTGTACAACCTTGTACACACTTGTACAACCTTGTACACAATTGTACAACCTTGTACAACCTTGTACACACTTGTACAACCTTGTACACACTTGTACAACCTTGTACACACTTGTACAACCTTGTAAAAACTTGTACAACCTTGAACACACTTGTACAACCTTGTACACACTTGTTCACCCTTGTACATACTTGTACAACCTTTTACAAACTTGTACACACTTGTACAAAATTGTACATTCTTGTACATACTTGTACATCCTTGTACACATTTGTACAACCTAGTACAAACCTGTACACCATTGTACACACTTGTACAAGCTTGTACACACTTGTACACCCTTGTACAAACTTGTGCACCCTTGTACACTTTTGTACACCCTTGTACACATTTGTACAACCTTGTACAAACTTAAACACACTTGTACAAACATGTACACATTTGAACAACCATGTACACACTTGTACAACCTTGTACACACTTGTACAAGCTTGTACACACTTGTACAACCTTGTACACACTTGTACAACCTTGTACACACTTGTACAACCTTGTACACAATTGTAAAACCTTGTACACACTTGTACAATCTTGTACAAACCTGTACACCCTTGTACACACTTGTACAAGCTTGTACACGATTGTACACTCTTGTACACACTTGTGCAACCTTGTACACACTTGTGCAACCTTGTACACACTTGTACAACCTTGTAAACACTTGTACAACCTTGTACACACTTGTTCAAGCTTGTACACACTTGTACCACCTTGTACAAACCTGTACACCGTTGTACACACTTGTACACCCTTGTACAAACTTGTGCACCCTTGTACACTTTTGTACACCCTTGTACACATTTGTACAACCTTGTACAAACTTGTACACACTTGTACAAACTTGTACACACTTGTACAACCTTGTACACACTTGTACATCCTTGTACACACTTGTACAACCTTGTACACACTTGTACAACCTTGTACACAATTGTAAAACATTGTACACACTTAAACAACCTTGTACAAACTTGTACACACTTGTATAAACTTTTACATCCTTGTACACATTTGTACACCCTTGTACACACTTGTACAACCTTGTACAAACCTGTAAACCCTTGTACACACTTGTACAAGCTTGTACACGATTGTACAAGCTTGTACACGATTGTACACCCTTGTACACACTTGTGAACCCTTGTACACACTTGTACAACCTTGTACACACTTGTACAACCTTGTACACACTTGTACAACCTTGTACACACTTGTACAACCTTGTACACACTTGTACAACTTTGTACACACTTGTACAACCTTGTACACACTTGTACAACCTTGTACAACCTACTACAAACTTGTACACACTTGTACAAACTTTTACATCCTTGTACACATTTGTACACCCTTGTACACAGTTGTACAAACTTGTACATTCTTGTACATACTTGTACACCCTTGTACACACTTGTACAAACTTGTACATTCTTGTACATACTTGTACACCCTTGTACACACTTGTACAACCTTGTACAAACCTGTAAACCCTTGTACAAGCTTGTACACACTTGTACAAACTTGTACACACTTGTACACCCTTGTACAAACTTGTGCACCCTTGTACACTTTTGTACACCCTTGTACACATTTGTACAACCTTGTACAAACTTGTACACACTTGAACAAACTTGTACACACTTGTACAACCTTGTACACACTTGTACAACCTTGTACACACTTGTACAACCTTGTACACACTTGTACAAGCTTGTACACACTTGTACTACCTTGTACATACTTGTACACCCTTGTACACACTTGTACAAACTTGTACATTCTTGTACATACTTGTACACCCTTGTACACACTTGTACAACCTTGTACAAACCTGTAAACCCTTGTACAAGCTTGTACACACTTGTACAAACTTGTACACACTTGTACACCCTTGTACAAACTTGTGCACCCTTGTACACTTTTGTACACCCTTGTACACATTTGTACAACCTTGTACAAACTTGTACACACTTGAACAAACTTGTACACACTTGTACAACCTTGTACACACTTGTACAACCTTGTACACACTTGTACAACCTTGTACACACTTGTACAAGCTTGTACACACTTGTACTACCTTGTACACACTTGTACAACCTTGTACACACTTGTACAACCTTTTACACAATTGTAAAACCTTGTACACACTTGTACATTCTTGTACAAACTTGTACTTACTTGTACAACCTTGTACAAACTTGTACACACTTGTACAAACTTTTACATCCTTGTACACATTTGTACACCTTTGTACACACTTGTACAACCTTGTACAAACCTGTACACCCTTGTACACACTTGTACAAGCTTGTACACGATTGTACACCCTTGTACACACTTGTGCACCCTTGTACACACTTGTACACCCTTGTACACACTTGTACAACCTTTTACAAACTTGTACACACTTGTACAAACTTGAACATTCTTGTACATACTTGTACACCCTTGTAAACACTTGTACAACCTTGTACAAACTTGTACACACTTGTACACACTTGTACAAGCTTGTACACACTTGTACAAGCTTGTACACACTTGTACAAGCTTGTACACACTTGTACACCCTTGTACAAACTTGTGCACCCTTGTACACACTTGTACAACCTTGTACACAATTGTACAACCTTGTACAACCTTGTACACACTTGTACAACCTTGTACACACTTGTACAACCTTGTACACACTTGTACAACCTTGTAAAAACTTGTACAACCTTGTACACACTTGTACAACCTTGTACACACTTGTTCACCCTTGTACACACTTGTACAACCTTTTACAAACTTGTACACACTTGTACAAAATTGTACATTCTTGTACATACTTGTACATCCTTGTACACATTTGTACAACCTAGTACAAACCTGTACACCATTGTACACACTTGTACAAGCTTGTACACACTTGTACACCCTTGTACAAACTTGTGCACCCTTGTAAACTTTTGTACACCCTTGTACACATTTGTACAACCTTGTACAAACTTAAACACACTTGTACAAACATGTACACATTTGAACAACCATGTACACACTTGTACAACCTTGTACACACTTGTACAAGCTTGTACACACTTGTACAACCTTGTACACACTTGTACAACCTTGTACACACTTGTACAACCTTGTACACAATTGTAAAACCTTGTACACACTTGTACAATCTTGTACAAACCTGTACACCCTTGTACACACTTGTACAAGCTTGTACACGATTGTACACTCTTGTACACACTTGTGCAACCTTGTACACACTTGTGCAACCTTGTACACACTTGTACAACCTTGTAAACACTTGTACAACCTTGTACACACTTGTTCAAGCTTGTACACACTTGTACCACCTTGTACAAACCTGTACACCGTTGTACACACTTGTACACCCTTGTACACACTTGTACAACCTTGTACAACCTACTACAAACTTGTACACACTTGTACAAACTTTTACATCCTTGTACACATTTGTACACCCTTGTACACACTTGTACAAACTTGTACATTCTTGTACATACTTGTACACCCTTGTACACACTTGTACAAACTTGTACATTCTTGTACATACTTGTACACCCTTGTACACACTTGTACAACCTTGTACAAACCTGTAAACCCTTGTACAAGCTTGTACACACTTGTACAAACTTGTACACACTTGTACACCCTTGTACAAACTTGTGCACCCTTGTACACTTTTGTACACCCTTGTACACATTTGTACAACCTTGTACAAACTTGTACACACTTGAACAAACTTGTACACACTTGTACAACCTTGTACACACTTGTACAACCTTGTACACACTTGTACAACCTTGTACACACTTGTACAAGCTTGTACACACTTGTACTACCTTGTACATACTTGTACACCCTTGTACACACTTGTACAAACTTGTACATTCTTGTACATACTTGTACACCCTTGTACACACTTGTACAACCTTGTACAAACCTGTAAACCCTTGTACAAGCTTGTACACACTTGTACAAACTTGTACACACTTGTACACCCTTGTACAAACTTGTGCAACCTTGTACACTTTTGTACACCCTTGTACACATTTGTACAACCTTGTACAAACTTGTACACACTTGAACAAACTTGTACACACTTGTACAACCTTGTACACACTTGTACAACCTTGTACACACTTGTACAACCTTGTACACATTGGACAAGCTTGTACACACTTGTACTACCTTGTACACACTTGTACAACCTTGTACACACTTGTACAACCTTTTACACAATTGTAAAACCTTGTACACACTTGTACATTCTTGTACAAACTTGTACTTACTTGTACAACCTTGTACAAACTTGTACACACTTGTACAAACTTTTACATCCTTGTACACATTTGTACACCTTTGTACACACTTGTACAACCTTGTACAAACCTGTACACCCTTGTACACACTTGTACAAGCTTGTACACGATTGTACACCCTTGTACACACTTGTGCACCCTTGTACACACTTGTACACCCTTGTACACACTTGTACAACCTTTTACAAACTTGTACACACTTGTACAAACTTGAACATTCTTGTACATACTTGTACACCCTTGTAAACACTTGTACAACCTTGTACAAACTTGTACACACTTGTACACACTTGTACAAGCTTGTACACACTTGTACAAGCTTGTACACACTTGTACAAGCTTGTACACACTTGTACACCCTTGTACAAACTTGTGCACCCTTGTACACACTTGTACAACCTTGTACACACTTGTACAACCTTGTACACACTTGTACAACCTTGTAAAAACTTGTACAACCTTGTACACACTTGTACACCCTTGTACACACTTGTACAAGCTTGTACACACTTGTACAACCTTGTACACACTTGTTCACCCTTGTACACACTTGTACAACCTTTTACAAACTTGTACACACTTGTACAAAATTGTACATTCTTGTACATACTTGTACATCTTTGTACACATTTGTACAACCTTGTACAAACCTGTACACCCTTGTACACACTTGTACAAGCTTGTACACACTTGTACACCCTTGTACAAACTTGTGCACCCTTGTACACTTTTGTACACCCTTGTACACATTTGTACAACCTTGTACAAACTTAAAACACACTTGTACAAACATGTACACACTTGAACAACCATGTACACACTTGTACAACCTTGTACACACTTGTACAAGCTTGTACACACTTGTACAAACTTGTACACACTTGTACAACCTTGTACACACTTGTACAACCTTGTACACAATTGTAAAACCTTGTACACACTTGTACAACCTTGTACAAACCTGTACACCCTTGTACACACTTGTACAAGCTTGTACACGATTGTACACTCTTGTACACACTTGTGCAACCTTGTACACACTTGTACAACCTTGTAAACACTTGTACAACCTTGTACAAACCTGTACACCTTTGTACACACTTGTACACCCTTGTACAAACTTGTGCACCCTTGTACACTTTTGTACACCCTTGTACACATTTGTACAACCTTGTACAAACTTGTACACACTTGTACAAACTTGTACACACTTGTACAACCTTGTACACACTTGTACAACCTTGTACACACTTGTACAACCTTGTACAACCTTGTACAAACTTGTACACACTTGTACAAACTTTTACATCCTTGTACACATTTGTACACCCTTGTACACACTTGTACAAACTTGTACATTCTTGTACATACTTGTACACCCTTGTACACACTTGTACAACCTTGTACAAACCTGTAAACCCTTGTACAAACTTGAAACAAGCATGTACACGATTGTACAAGCTTGTACACGATTGTACACCCTTGTACACACTTGTGCACCCTTGTACACCCTTGTACAACCTTGTACACACTTGTACAACCTTGTACACACTTGTACAACCTTGTACACACTTGTACAACCTTGTACACACTTGTACAACCTTGTACACACTTGTACAACCTTGTACAACCTTGTACAAACTTGTACACACTTGTACAAACTTTTACATCCTTGTACACATTTGTACATCCTTGTACACACTTGTACAAACTTGTACATTCTTGTACATACTTGTACACCCTTGTACACACTTGTACAAACTTGTACATTCTTGTACATACTTGTACACCCTTGTACACACTTGTACAACCTTGTACAAACCTGTAAACCCTTGTACAAGCTTGTACACACTTGTACAAACTTGTACACACTTGTACACCCTTGTACAAACTTGTGCACCCTTGTACACTTTTGTACACCCTTGTACACATTTGTACAACCTTGTACAAACTTGTACACACTTGAACAAACTTGTACACACTTGTACAACCTTGTACACACTTGTACAACCTTGTACACACTTGTACAACCTTGTACACACTTGTACAAGCTTGTACACACTTGTACTACCTTGTACATACTTGTACACCCTTGTACACACTTGTACAAACTTGTACATTCTTGTACATACTTGTACACCCTTGTACACACTTGTACAACCTTGTACAAACCTGTAAACCCTTGTACAAGCTTGTACACACTTGTACAAACTTGTACACACTTGTACACCCTTGTACAAACTTGTGCACCCTTGTACACTTTTGTACACCCTTGTACACATTTGTACAACCTTGTACAAACTTGTACACACTTGAACAAACTTGTACACACTTGTACAACCTTGTACACACTTGTACAACCTTGTACACACTTGTACAACCTTGTACACACTTGTACAAGCTTGTACACACTTGTACTACCTTGTACACACTTGTACAACCTTGTACACACTTGTACAACCTTTTACACAATTGTAAAACCTTGTACACACTTGTACATTCTTGTACAAACTTGTACTTACTTGTACAACCTTGTACAAACTTGTACACACTTGTACAAACTTTTACATCCTTGTACACATTTGTACACCTTTGTACACACTTGTACAACCTTGTACAAACCTGTACACCCTTGTACACACTTGTACAAGCTTGTACACGATTGTACACCCTTGTACACACTTGTGCACCCTTGTACACACTTGTACACCCTTGTACACACTTGTACAACCTTTTACAAACTTGTACACACTTGTACAAACTTGAACATTCTTGTACATACTTGTACACTCTTGTAAACACTTGTACAACCTTGTACAAACTTGTACACACTTGTACACACTTGTACAAGCTTGTACACACTTGTACAAGCTTGTACACACTTGTACAAGCTTGTACACACTTGTACACCCTTGTACAAACTTGTGCACCCTTGTACACACTTGTACAACCTTGTACACAATTGTACAACTTTGTACAACCTTGTACACACTTGTACAACCTTGTACACACTTGTACAACCTTGTACACACTTGTACAACCTTGTAAAAACTTGTACAACCTTGTACACACTTGTACAACCTTGTACACACTTGTTCACCCTTGTACACACTTGTACAACTTTTTACAAACTTGTACACACTTGTACAAAATTGTACATTCTTGTACATACTTGTACATCCTTGTACACATTTGTACAACCTAGTACAAACCTGTACACCATTGTACACACTTGTACAAGCTTGTACACACTTGTACACCCTTGTACAAACTTGTGCACCCTTGTACACTTTTGTACACCCTTGTACACATTTGTACAACCTTGTACAAACTTAAACACACTTGTACAAACATGTACACATTTGAACAACCATGTACACACTTGTACAACCTTGTACACACTTGTACAAGCTTGTACACACTTGTACAACCTTGTACACACTTGTACAACCTTGTACACACTTGTACAACCTTGTACACAATTGTAAAACCTTGTACACACTTGTACAATCTTGTACAAACCTGTACACCCTTGTACACACTTGTACAAGCTTGTACACGATTGTACACTCTTGTACACACTTGTGCAACCTTGTACACACTTGTGCAACCTTGTACACACTTGTACAACCTTGTAAACACTTGTACAACCTTGTACACACTTGTTCAAGCTTGTACACACTTGTACCACCTTGTACAAACCTGTACACCGTTGTACACACTTGTACACCCTTGTACACACTTGTACAACCTTGTACAACCTACTACAAACTTGTACACACTTGTACAAACTTTTACATCCTTGTACACATTTGTACACCCTTGTACACACTTGTACAAACTTGTACATTCTTGTACATACTTGTACACCCTTGTACACACTTGTACAAACTTGTACATTCTTGTACATACTTGTACACCCTTGTACACACTTGTACAACCTTGTACAAACCTGTAAACCCTTGTACAAGCTTGTACACACTTGTACAAACTTGTACACACTTGTACACCCTTGTACAAACTTGTGCACCCTTGTACACTTTTGTACACCCTTGTACACATTTGTACAACCTTGTACAAACTTGTACACACTTGAACAAACTTGTACACACTTGTACAACCTTGTACACACTTGTACAACCTTGTACACACTTGTACAACCTTGTACACACTTGTACAAGCTTGTACACACTTGTACTACCTTGTACATACTTGTACACCCTTGTACACACTTGTACAAACTTGTACATTCTTGTACATACTTGTACACCCTTGTACACACTTGTACAACCTTGTACAAACCTGTAAACCCTTGTACAAGCTTGTACACACTTGTACAAACTTGTACACACTTGTACACCCTTGTACAAACTTGTGCACCCTTGTACACTTTTGTACACCCTTGTACACATTTGTACAACCTTGTACAAACTTGTACACACTTGAACAAACTTGTACACACTTGTACAACCTTGTACACACTTGTACAACCTTGTACACACTTGTACAACCTTGTACACACTTGTACAAGCTTGTACACACTTGTACTACCTTGTACACACTTGTACAACCTTGTACACACTTGTACAACCTTTTACACAATTGTAAAACCTTGTACACACTTGTACATTCTTGTACAAACTTGTACTTACTTGTACAACCTTGTACAAACTTGTACACACTTGTACAAACTTTTACATCCTTGTACACATTTGTACACCTTTGTACACACTTGTACAACCTTGTACAAACCTGTACACCCTTGTACACACTTGTACAAGCTTGTACACGATTGTACACCCTTGTACACACTTGTGCACCCTTGTACACACTTGTACACCCTTGTACACACTTGTACAACCTTTTACAAACTTGTACACACTTGTACAAACTTGAACATTCTTGTACATACTTGTACACCCTTGTAAACACTTGTACAACCTTGTACAAACTTGTACACACTTGTACACACTTGTACAAGCTTGTACACACTTGTACAAGCTTGTACACACTTGTACAAGCTTGTACACACTTGTACACCCTTGTACAAACTTGTGCACCCTTGTACACACTTGTACAACCTTGTACACACTTGTACAACCTTGTACACACTTGTACAACCTTGTAAAAACTTGTACAACCTTGTACACACTTGTACACCCTTGTACACACTTGTACAAGCTTGTACACACTTGTACAACCTTGTACACACTTGTTCACCCTTGTACACACTTGTACAACCTTTTACAAACTTGTACACACTTGTACAAAATTGTACATTCTTGTACATACTTGTACATCTTTGTACACATTTGTACAACCTTGTACAAACCTGTACACCCTTGTACACACTTGTACAAGCTTGTACACACTTGTACACCCTTGTACAAACTTGTGCACCCTTGTACACTTTTGTACACCCTTGTACACATTTGTACAACCTTGTACAAACTTAAACACACTTGTACAAACATGTACACACTTGAACAACCATGTACACACTTGTACAACCTTGTACACACTTGTACAAGCTTGTACACACTTGTACAAACTTGTACACACTTGTACAACCTTGTACACACTTGTACAACCTTGTACACAATTGTAAAACCTTGTACACACTTGTACAACCTTGTACAAACCTGTACACCCTTGTACACACTTGTACAAGCTTGTACACGATTGTACACTCTTGTACACACTTGTGCAACCTTGTACACACTTGTACAACCTTGTAAACACTTGTACAACCTTGTACAAACCTGTACACCCTTGTACACACTTGTACACCCTTGTACAAACTTGTGCACCCTTGTACACTTTTGTACACCCTTGTACACATTTGTACAACCTTGTACAAACTTGTACACACTTGTACAAACTTGTACACACTTGTACAACCTTGTACACACTTGTACAACCTTGTACACACTTGTACAACCTTGTACAACCTTGTACAAACTTGTACACACTTGTACAAACTTTTACATCCTTGTACACATTTGTACACCCTTGTACACACTTGTACAAACTTGTACATTCTTGTACATACTTGTACACCCTTGTACACACTTGTACAACCTTGTACAAACCTGTAAACCCTTGTACAAACTTGAAACAAGCATGTACACGATTGTACAAGCTTGTACACGATTGTACACCCTTGTACACACTTGTGCACCCTTGTACACCCTTGTACAACCTTGTACACACTTGTACAACCTTGTACACACTTGTACAACCTTGTACACACTTGTACAACCTTGTACACACTTGTACAACCTTGTACACACTTGTACAACCTTGTACAACCTTGTACAAACTTGTACACACTTGTACAAACTTTTACATCCTTGTACACATTTGTACATCCTTGTACACACTTGTACAAACTTGTACATTCTTGTACATACTTGTACACCCTTGTACACACTTGTACAAACTTGTACATTCTTGTACATACTTGTACACCCTTGTACACACTTGTACAACCTTGTACAAACCTGTAAACCCTTGTACAAGCTTGTACACACTTGTACAAGCTTGTACACACTTGTACACCCTTGTACAAACTTGTGCACCCTTGTACACTTTTGTACACCCTTGTACACATTTGTACAACCTTGTACAAACTTGTACACACTTGAACAAACTTGTACACACTTGTACAACCTTGTACACACTTGTACAACCTTGTACACACTTGTACAACCTTGTACACGCTTGTACAACCTTGTACACACTTGTACAACCTTTTACACAATTGTAAAACCTTGTACACACTTGTACATTCTTGTACAAACTTGTACTTACTTGTACAACCTTGTACAAACTTGTACACACTTGTACAAACTTTTACATCCTTGTACACATTTGTACACCCTTGTACACACCTGTACAACCTTGTACAAACCTGTACACCCTTGTACACACTTGTACAAGCTTGTACACGATTGTACACCCTTGTACACACTTGTGCACCCTTGTATACATTTGTACAACCTTGTACAAACTTGTACACAATTGTACAAACTTGTACACACTTGTACAAACTTGTACACCCTTGTACACACTTGTACAACCTTGTACACACTTGTACAAACTTGTACACCCTTGTACACACTTGTACAACCTTGTACACACTTGTACAACCTTTTACACACTTGTACAACCTTGTACACAATTGTACAACCTTGTACAACCTTGTACACACTTGTACAACCTTGTACACACTTGTACAACCTTGTACACACTTGTACAACCTTGTAAAAACTTGTACAACCTTGTACACACTTGTACACCCTTGTACACACTTGTACAAGCTTGTACACACTTGTACAAGCTTGTACACACTTGTACAACCTTGTACACACTTGTTCACCCTTGTACACACTTGTACAACCTTTTACAAACTTGTACACACTTGTACAAAATTGTACATTCTTGTACATACTTGTACATCCTTGTACACATTTGTACAACCTAGTACAAATCTGTACACCATTGTACACACTTGTACAAGCTTGTACACACTTGTACACCCTTGTACAAACTTGTGCACCCTTGTACACTTTTGTACACCCTTGTACACATTTGTACAACCTTGTACAAACTTAAACACACTTGTACAAACATGTACACACTTGAACAACCATGTACACACTTGTACAACCTTGTACACACTTGTACAAGCTTGTACACACTTGTACAACCTTGTACACACTTGTACAACCTTGTACACACTTGTACAACCTTGTACAAAATTGTAAAACCTTGTACACACTTGTACAACCTTGTACAAACCTGTACACCCTTGTACACACTTGTACAAGCTTGTACACGATTGTACACTCTTGTACACACTTGTGCAACCTTGTACACACTTGTGCAACCTTGTACACACTTGTACAACCTTATAAACACTTGTACAACCTTGTACACATTTGTTCAAGCTTGTACACACTTGTACACCCTTGTACAAACTTGTGCACCCTTGTACACTTTTGTACACCCTTGTACACATTTGTACAACCTTGTACAAACTTGTACACACTTGTACAAACTTGTACACACTTGTACAACCTTGTACACACTTGTACATCCTTGTACACACTTGTACAACCTTGTACACACTTGTACAACCTTGTACACAATTGTAAAACATTGTACACACTTAAACAACCTTGTACAAATTTGTACACACTTGTATAAACTTTTACATCCTTGTACACATTTGTACACCCTTGTACACACTTGTACAACCTTGTAAAAACCTGTAAACCCTTGTACACTTTTGTACACCCTTGTACACATTTGTACAACCTTGTACAAACTTGTACACACTTGTACAAACTTGTACACACTTGTACAACCTTGTACACACTTGTACATCCTTGTACACACTTGTACAACCTTGTACACACTTGTACAACCTTGTACACAATTGTAAAACATTGTACACACTTAAACAACCTTGTACAAATTTGTACACACTTGTATAAACTTTTACATCCTTGTACACATTTGTACACCCTTGTACACACTTGTACAAGCTTGTACACGATTGTACACTCTTGTACACACTTGTGCAACCTTGTACACACTTGTGCAACCTTGTACACACTTGTACAACCTTGTAAACACTTGTACAACCTTGTACACATTTGTTCAAGCTTGTACACACTTGTACACCCTTGTACAAACTTGTGCACCCTTGTACACTTTTGTACACCCTTGTACACATTTGTACAACCTTGTACAAACTTGTACACACTTGTACAAACTTGTACACACTTGTACAACCTTGTACACACTTGTACATCCTTGTACACACTTGTACAACCTTGTACACACTTGTACAACCTTGTACACAATTGTAAAACATTGTACACACTTAAACAACCTTGTACAAATTTGTACACACTTGTATAAACTTTTACATCCTTGTACACATTTGTACACCCTTGTACACACTTGTACAACCTTGTAAAAACCTGTAAACCCTTGTACACTTTTGTACACCCTTGTACACATTTGTACAACCTTGTACAAACTTGTACACACTTGTACAAACTTGTACACACTTGTACAACCTTGTACACACTTGTACATCCTTGTACACACTTGTACAACCTTGTACACACTTGTACAACCTTGTACACAATTGTAAAACATTGTACACACTTAAACAACCTTGTACAAATTTGTACACACTTGTATAAACTTTTACATCCTTGTACACATTTGTACACCCTTGTACACACTTGTACAACCTTGTACAAACCTGTAAACCCTTGTACACACTTGTACAAGCTTGTACACGATTGTACAAGCTTGTACACGATTGTACACCCTTGTACACACTTGTGAACCCTTGTACACACTTGTACAACCTTGTACACACTTGTACAACCTTGTACACACTTGTACAACCTTGTACACACTTGTACAACCTTGTACACACTTGTACAACCTTGTACACAGTTGTACAACCTTGTACAACCTACTACAAACTTGTACACACTTGTACAAACTTTTACATCCTTGTACACATTTGTACACCCTTGTACACACTTGTACAAACTTGTACATTCTTGTACATACTTGTACACCCTTGTACACACTTGTACAAACTTGTACATTCTTGTACATACTTGTACACCCTTGTACACACTTGTACAACCTTGTACAAACCTGTAAACCCTTGTACAAGCTTGTACACACTTGTACAAACTTGTACACACTTGTACACCCTTGTAAAAACTTGTGCACCCTTGTACACTTTTGTACACCCTTGTACACATTTGTACAACCTTGTACAAACTTGTACACCCTTGTACACACTTGTACAAGCTTGTACACGATTGTACACCCTTGTACACACTTGTGCACCCTTGTACACACTTGTACACCCTTGTACACACTTGTACAACCTTGTACAAACCTGTACACCCTTGTACACACTTGTACAAGCTTGTACACGATTGTACACCCTTGTACACACTTGTACAACCTTGTACAAACTTGTACACACTTGTACACACTTGTACAAGCTTGTACACACTTGTACAAGCTTGTACACACTTGTACACCCTTGTACAAACTTGTGCACCCTTGTACACACTTGTACAACCTTGTACACAATTGTACAAACTTGTACAACCATGTACACACTTGTACAACTTTGTACACACTTGTACAACCTTGTACACACTTGTACACCTTTGTACACACTTGTACAACCTTGTACACTATGATACAACCTTGTACACACTTGTACAACCTTGTACACACTTGTACAACCTTTTACAAACTTGTACACTCTTGTACAAACTTGTACATTCTTTTGTACACCCTTGTAAACACTTGTACAACCTTGTACAAACCTGTACACCCTTGTACACACTTGTACAAGCTTGTACACACTTGTACAACCTTGTACACGTTTGTACAACCTTGTACACACTTGTACAACCTTGTACACACTTGTACAACCTTGTAAAAAACTTGTACAAGCATGTACACGATTGTACACCCTTGTACACACTTGTGCACCCTTGTACACACTTGTACAACCTTGTACACACTTGTACAACCTTTTACACAATTGTAAAACCTTGTACACACTTGTACATTCTTGTACAAACTTGTACTTACTTGTACAACCTTGTACAAACTTGTACACACTTGTACAAACTTTTACATCCTTGTTCACATTTGTACACCCTTGTACACACTTGTACAACCTTGTACAAACCTGTACACCCTTGTACACACTTGTACAAGCTTGTACAAGATTGTACACCCTTGTACACACTTGTGCACCCTTGTACACACTTGTACACCCTTGTATACACTTGTACAACCTTTTACAAACTTGTACACACTTGTACAAACTTGTACATTCTTGTGCATACTTGTACACCCTTGTAAACACTTGTACAACCTTGTACAAACCTGTACACCCTTGTACAAACTTGTGCACCCTTGTACACTTTTGTACACCCTTGTATACATTTGTACAACCTTGTACAAACTTGTACACAATTGTACAAACTTGTACACACTTGTACAAACTTGTACACCCTTGTACACACTTGTACAACCTTGTACACACTTGTACAACCTTGTACAAACCTGTACACCCTTGTACACACTTGTACAAGCTTGTACACGATTGTACACCCTTGTACACACTTGTGCACCCTTGTACACACTTGTACACCCTTGTACACACTTGTACAACCTTTTACAAACTTGTACACACTTGTACAAACTTGTACATTCTTGTACATACTTGTACACCCTTGTAAACACTTGTACAACCTTGTACAAACCTGTACACCCTTGTACACACTTGTACAAGCTTGTACACACTTGTACACCCTTGTACACACTTGTACAGCCTTGTACACACTTGTACAACCTTGTACACAATTGTACAACCTTGTACAACCTTGTACACACTTGTACAACCTTGTACACACTTGTACAACCTTGTACACACTTGTACAACCTTGTACACACTTGTACACTTTTGTACACACTTGTTCAACCTTGTACACACTTGTACAACCTTGTACACACTTGTACAACCTTGTACACACTTGTACAACCTTGTACACACTTGTACACACTTGTACAAACTTGTACATTCTTGTACATACTTGTACTCCCTTGTAAACACTTGTACAACCTTGTACAAAACTGTACACCCTTGTACACACTTGTACAAGCTTGTACACACTTCTACAAGCTTGTACACACTTGTACACCCTTGTACAAACTTGTGCACCCTTGTACACTTTTGTACACCCTTGTATACATTTGTACAACCTTGTACAAACTTGTACACACTTGTACAAACTTTTACACACTTGTACAAACTTGTACACCCTTGTACACACTTGTACAACCTTGTACACACTTGTACAACCTTGTACACACTTGTGTCTAAGATGTCTTTTTATTTAGAGGGATGTCTTGTTTTTTAGAGGGTTGTCTTGTTTTTTAGAGGGTTTTCTTGTAATTTAGATGGGATGTCTTGTTATTTAGAGGGATGTCTTAATATTTAGCGGAATGTCTTGTTTATTAGAGGGATGTCTTGCTATTTAGAGGGATGTCTTTTTATTTGGAGGGATGTCTTGTTATTTAGAGGGATGTCTTCATATTTAGAGGGATGTCTTGTTATTTAGAGGAATGTCTTGTTATTTAAAAGGGATGTCTTGTTATTTAGAGGGATGTCTTGTTATTTAGTGGGATGTCTTGTTATTTAGAGGGATGTCTTGTTATTTAGAGAGATGTCTTGTTATTTAAAGGGATGTCTTAATATTTAGAGGGATGTCTTGTTATTTAGAGGGATGTCTTAATATTTAGAGGGATGTCTTGTTATTTGAAGGGATGTCTTAATATTTAGAGGGATGTCTTGTTATTTAGAGGGATGTCTTGTTATTTAGAGGGATGTCTTGTTTTTTAAAGGGTTGTCTTGTTATTTGGAGGGATGTCTCGTTTTTTAGAGGGTTGTCTTGTAATTTAGATGGGATGTCTTGTTATTTAGAGGGTGTCTTGTTATTTACAGGTATGTCTTGTTATTTAGAGGGATGTCTTAATATTTAGAGGAATGTCTTGTTATATAGATGGATGTCTTGTTATTTAGAGGGATGTCTTGATATTTAGAGGGATGTTTTGTTTTTTAGAGAGATGTCTTGTTATTTAAAGGGTTTTTTTGTTTTTTAGAGGGTTGTCTTGTTATTTGGAGGGATGTCTTGTTATTTGGATTGATGTCTTAATATTTAGAGGGATGTCTTGTTTTTTAGAGGGATGTCTTGTTATTTAGAGGGATGTCTTGTTATTTAGAGGGATGTCTTGTTATTAAGAGGGATGTCTTGTTATTTAGAGGGATGTCTTGTTATTTGAAGGGATGTCTTAATATTTAGAGAGATGTCTTGTTATTTAGAGGGATGTCTTGTTATTTAGAGGGATGTCTTGTTATTAAGAGGGATGTCTTATAATTTAGAGGGATGTTTCGTTATTTGGAGGTATGTCTTGTTATTTAGAGGGATGTCTTGTTATTTAGAGGGATGTCTTGGTATTTGGAGGGATGTCTAGTTATTTAGAGGGATGTCTTTTTATTTAGAGGGATGTCTTGTTATTTAGAGGGATGTCTTGTTATTTAGAGGGATGTCTTGTTATTTAGAGGGATGTCTTGTTATTTGAAGAGATGTCTTAATATTTAGAGGGATGTCTTGCTTTTTTGAGGGATTTCTTGTTATTTGGAGGGATGTCTTGTTATTTAGAGGGATGTCTTGTTATTTAGAGGAATGTCTTGTTATTTAAAAGGGATGTCTTGTTATTTAGAGGGATGTCTTGTTTTTTAGTGAGATGTCTTGTTATTTAGAGGGATGTCTTGTTATTTAGAGAGATTTCTTGTTATTTAAAGGGATGTCTTAATATTTAGAGGGATGTCTTGTTATTTAGAGGGATGTCTTAATATTTAGAGGGATGTCTTGTTATTTGGAGGGATGTCTTAATATTTAGAGGGATGTCTTGTTATTTAGAGGGATGTCTTGTTATTTAGAGAGATGTCTTGTTATTTAAAGGGATGTCTTAATATTTAGAGGGATGTCTTGTTATTTATAGGGATGTCTTAATATTTAGAGGGATGTCTTGTTTTTTGAAGGGATGTCTTAATATTTAGAGGGATGTCTTGTTATTTAGAGGGATGTCTTGTTATGTAGAGGGATGTCTTGTTTTTTAAAGGGTTGTCTTGTTATTTGGAGGGATGTCTTAATATTTAGAGGGAAGTCTTGGTATTTAGAGGGATGTCTTGTTATTTAGAGGGATGTCTTGTTATTTAGAGGGATGTCTTCTTATTTGGAGGGAAGTCTTGTTATTTGGAGGAATGTCTTGTTATTTAGAGGGATATCTTGTTATTTGGAGGGATGTCTTGTTATTTAGAGGGATGTCTTGCTATTTAGAGGGATGACTTTTTATTTGGAGGGATGTCTTGTTATTTAGAGGGATGTCTTGTTATTTAGAGGAATGTCTTGTTATTTAAAAGGGATGTCTTGTTATTTAAAGGGACGTCTTGTTATTTAGTGGGATGTCTTGTTATTTAGAGGGATGTCTTGTTATTTAGAGAGATGTCTTGTTATTTAAAGGGATGTCTTAATATTTAGAGGGATGTCTTGTTATTTAGAGGGATGTCTTAATATTTAGAGGGATGTCTTGTTATTTGGAGGGATGTCTTAATATTTAGAGGGATGTCTTGTTATTTAGAGGGATGTCTTGTTATTTAGAGGGATGTCTTGTTTTTTAGAGGGTTGTCTTGTAATTTAGATGGGATGTCTTGTTATTTAGAGGGATGTCTTGTTATTTGGAGAGATGTCTTTTTATTTAGAGGGATGTCTTGTTTTTTAGAGGGTTGTCTTGTTATTTGGAGGGATGTCTTGTTTTTTAGAGGGTTGTCTTGTAATTTAGATGGGATGTCTTGTTATTTAGAGGGATGTCTTAATATTTAGCGGAATGTCTTGTTTATTAGAGGGATGTCTTGCTATTTAGAGGGATGTCTTTTTATTTGGAGGGATGTCTTGTTATTTAGAGGGATGTCTTGTTATTTAGAGGAATGTCTTGTTATTTAAAAGGGATGTCTTGTTATTTAGAGGGATGTCTTGTTATTTAGTGGGATGTCTTGTTATTTAGAGGGATGTCTTGTTATTTAGAGAGATGTCTTGTTATTTAAAGGGATGTCTTAATATTTAGAGGGATGTCTTGTTATTTAGAGGGATGTCTTAATATTTAGAGGGATGTCTTGTTATTTGAAGGGATGTCTTAATATTTAGAGGGATGTCTTGTTATTTAGAGGGATGTCTTGTTATTTAGAGGGATGTCTTGTTATTTAGAGGGATGTCTTGTTTTTTAAAGGGTTGTCTTGTTATTTGGAGGGATGTCTTAATATTTAGAGGGATGTCTTGGTATTTAGAGGGATGTCTTGTTATTTAGAGGGATGTCTTAATATTTAGCGGAATGTCTTAAGGGATGTCTTGTTTTTTAGAGGGTTGTCTTGTAATTTAGATGGGATGTCTTGTTATTTAGAGGGATGTCTTGTTATTTACAGGTATGTCTTGTTATTTAGAGGGATGTCTTAATATTTAGAGGAATGTCTTGTTATATAGATGGATGTTTTGTTATTTAGAGGGATGTCTTGATATTTAGAGGGATGTCTTGTTTTTTAGAGAGATGTCTTGTTATTTAGAGGGTTTTTTTTGTTTTTTAGAGGGTTGTCTTGTTATTTGGAGGGATGTCTTGTTATTTAGATTGATGTCTTAATATTTAGAGGGATGTGTTTTTATTTGGAGGGATGTCTTGTTATTTAGAGGGATGTCTTGTTATTTAGAGGAATGTCTTGTTATTTAAAAGGATGTCTTGTTATTTAGAGGGATGTCTTGTTATTTAGAGGGATGTCTTGTTATTTAGAGGGATGTCTTGTTATTTAGAGGGATGTCTTGTTATTTAGAGGGATGTCTTGTTATTTGAAGGGATGTCTTAATATTTAGAGAGATGTCTTGTTATTTAGAGGGATGTCTTGTTATTTAGAGGGATGTCTTGTTATTTAGAGGGATGTCTTCATATTTGGAGGGATGTCTTCATATTTGGAGGGATGTTTGTTATTTAGAGGGATGTCTTGTTATTTGGAGGGATGCTTGTTATTAAGAGGGATGTCTTATAATTTAGAGGGATGTCTTGTTATTTGGAGGTATGTCTTGTTATTTAGAGGGATGTCTTGTTATTTAGAGGGATGTCTTGGTATTTGGAGGGATGTCTAGTTATTTAGAGGGATGTCTTTTTATTTAGAGGGATGTCTTGTTATTTAGAGGGATGTCTTGGTATTTGGAGGGATGTCAAGTTATTTAGAGGGATGTCTTTTTATTTAGAGGGATGTCTTGTTATTTAGAGGGATGTCTTGTTATTTAGAGGGATGTCTTGTTATTTGAAGGGATGTCTTAATATTTAGAGGGATGTCTTGCTATTTTGAGGGATTTCTTGTTATTTGGAGGGATGTCTTGTTATTTAGAGGGATGTCTTGTTATTTAGAGGAATGTCTTGTTATTTAAAAGGGATGTCTTGTTATTAAGAGGGATGTCTTGTTATTTAGTGGGATGTCTTGTTATTTAGAGGGATGTCTTGTTATTTAGAGATATGTCTTGTTATTTAAAGGGATGTCTTAATATTTAGAGGGATGTCTTGTTATTTAGAGGGATGTCTTAATATTTAGAGGGATGTCTTGTTATTTGGAGGGATGTCTTAATATTTAGAGGGATGTCTTGTTATTTAGAGGGATGTCTTGTTAATTAGAGAGATGTCTTGTTATTTAAAGGGATGTCTTAATATTTAGAGGGATGTCTTGTTATTTAGAGGGATGTCTTAATATTTAGAGGGATGTCTTGTTATTTGAAGGGATGTCTTAATATTTAGAGGGATGTCTTGTTATTTAGAGGGATGTCTTGTTATTTAGAGGGATGTCTTGTTTTTTAAAGGGTTGTCTTGTTATTTGGAGGGATGTCTTAATATTTAGAGGGATGTCTTGGTATTTAGAGGGATGTCTTGTTATTTAGAGGGATGTCTTGTTATTTAGAGGGATGTCTTCTTATTTGGAGGGAAGTCTTGTTATTTGGAGGAATGTCTTGTTATTTAGAGGGATATCTTGTTATTTGGAGGGATGTCTTGTTATTTAGAGGGATGTCTTGCTATTTAGAGGGATGTCTTTTTATTTGGAGGGATGTCTTGTTATTTAGAGGGATGTCTTGTTATTTAGAGGAATGTCTTGTTATTTAAAAGGGATGTCTTGTTATTTAGAGGGACGTCTTGTTATTAAGTGGGATGTCTTGTTATTTAGAGGGATGTCTTGTTATTTAGAGAAGATGTCTTGTTATTTAAAGGGATGTCTTAATATTTAGAGGGATGTCTTGTTATTTAGAGGGATGTCTTAATATTTAGAGGGATGTCTTGTTATTTGGAGGGATGTCTTAATATTTAGAGGGATGTCTTGTTATTTAGAGGGATGTCTTGTTATTTAGAGGGATGTCTTGTTTTTTAAAGGGTTTTCTTGTTATTTGGAGGGATGTCTTAATATTTAGAGGGATGTCTTGGTATTTGGAGGGATGTCTTGTTATTTAGAGGGATGTCTTAATATTTAGCGGAATGTCTAGTTTATTAGAGGGATGTCTTGTTATTTAGAGGGATGTCTTGTTATTTAGAGGGATGTCTTAATATTTGGAGGGATGTCTTGTTATTTAGAGGGATGTCTTAATATTTAGAGGGATGTCTTGTTTTTTAGTGGGATGTCTTGTTATTTAGAGGGATGTCTTGTTATTTAGAGGGTTTTTTTGTTTTTTAGAGGGTTGTCTTGTTATTTGGAGGGATGTCTTGTTATTTAGATTGATGTCTTAATATTTAGAGGGATGTCTTGTTTTTTAGAGGGATGTCTTGTTATTTAGAGGGATGTCTTGTTATTTAGAGGGATGTCTTGTTATTTAGAGGGATGTCTTGTTATTTAGAGGAATGTCTTGTTATTTGAAGGGATGTCTTAATATTTAGAGAGATGTCTTGTTATTTAGAGGGATGTCTTGTTATTTAGAGGGATGTCTTAATATTTGGAGGGATGTCTTCATATTTGGAGGGATGTCTTGTTATTTAGAGGGATGTCTTGTTATTTGGAGGGATGCTTGTTATTAAGAGGGATGTCTTATAATTTAGAGGGATGTCTTGTTATTTGGAGGTATGTCTTGTTATTTAGAGGGATGTCTTGTTATTTAGAGGGATGTCTTGGTATTTGGAGGGATGTCTAGTTATTTAGAGGGATGTCTTTTTATTTAGAGGGATGTCTTGTTATTTAGAGGGATGTCTTGGTATTTGGAGGGATGTCTAGTTATTTAGAGGGATGTCTTTTTATTTAGAGGGATGTCTTGTTATTTAGAGGGATGTCTTGTTATTTAGAGGGATGTCTTGTTATTTGAAGGGATGTCTTAATATTTAGAGGGATGTCTTGCTATTTTGAGGGATTTCTTGTTATTTGGAGGGATGTCTTGTTATTTAGAGGGATGTCTTGTTATTTAGAGGAATGTCTTGTTATTTAGAGGGATGTCTTGTTATTTAGTGGGATGTCTTGTTATTTAGAGGGATGTCTTGTTATTTAGAGAGATGTCTTGTTATTTAAAGGGATGTCTTAATATTTAGAGGGATGTCTTGTTATTTAGAGGGATGTCTTAATATTTAGAGGGATGTCTTGTTATTTGGAGGGATGTCTTAATATTTAGAGGGATGTCTTGTTATTTAGAGGGATGTCTTGTTATTTAGAGAGATGTCTTGTTATTTAAAGGGATGTCTTAATATTTAGAGGGATGTCTTGTTATTTAGAGGGATGTCTTAATATTTAGAGGGATGTCTTGTTATTTGAAGGGATGTCTTAATATTTAGAGGGATGTCTTGTTATTTAGAGGGATGTCTTGTTATTTAGAGGGATGTCTTGTTTTTTAAAGGGTTGTCTTGTTATTTGGAGGGATGTCTTGGTATTTAGAGGGATTTCTTGTTATTTAGAGGGATGTCTTGTTATTTAGAAGGATGTCTTCTTATTTGGAGGGAAGTCTTGTTATTTGGAGGAATGTCTTGTTATTTAGAGGGATATCTTGTTATTTGGAGGGATGTCTTGTTATTTAGAGGGATGTCTTGCTATTTAGAGGGATGTCTTTTTATTTGGAGGGATGTCTTGTTATTTAGAGGGATGTCTTGTTATTTAGAGGAATGTCTTGTTATTTAAAAGGGATGTCTTGTTATTTAGAGGGACGTCTTGTTATTTAGTGGGATGTCTTGTTATTTAGAGGGATGTCTTGTTATTTAGAGGGATGTCTTGTTATTTAAAGGGATGTCTTAATATTTAGAGGGATGTCTTGTTATTTAGAGGGATGTCTTAATATTTAGAGGGATGTCTTGTTATTTGGAGGGATGTCTTAATATTTAGAGGGATGTCTTGTTATTTAGAGGGATGTCTTGTTATTTAGAGGGATGTCTTGTTTTTTAAAGGGTTTTCTTGTTATTTGGAGGGATGTCTTAATATTTACAGGGATGTCTTGGTATTTGGAGGGATGTCTTGTTATTTAGAGGGATGTCTTAATATTTAGCGGAATGTCTAGTTTATTAGAGGGATGTCTTGTTATTTAGAGGGATGTCTTGTTATTTAGAGGGATGTCTTAATATTTGGAGGGATGTCTTGTTATTTAGAGGGATGTCTTAATATTTAGAGGGATGTCTTGTTTTTTAGTGGGATGTCTTGTTATTTAGAGGGATGTCTTGTTATTTGGAGAGATGTCTTTTTATTTAGTTAGATGTCTTGTTTTTTAGAGGGTTGTCTTGTTATTTGGAGGGATGTCTTGTTTTTTCGAGGGTTGTCTTGTAATTTAGATGGGATGTCTTGTTATTTAGAGGGATGTCTTAATATTTAGCGGAATGTCTTGTTTATTAGAGGGATGTCTTGCTATTTAGAGGGATGTCTTTTTATTTGGAGGGATGTCTTGTTATTTAGAGGGATGTCTTGTTATTTAGAGGAATGTCTTGTTATTTAAAAGGGATGTCTTGTTATTTAGAGGGATGTCTTGTTATTTAGTGGGATGTCTTGTTATTTAGAGGGATGTCTTGTTATTTAGAGAGATGTCTTGTTATTTAAAGGGATGTCTTAATATTTAGAGGGATGTCTTGTTATTTAGAGGGATGTCTTAATATTTAGCGGAATGTCTTGTTTATTAGAGGGATGTCTTGCTATTTAGAGGGATGTCTTTTTATTTGGAGGGATGTCTTGTTATTTAGAGGGATGTCTTGTTATTTAGAGGAATGTCTTGTTATTTAAAAGGGATGTCTTGTTATTTAGAGGGATGTCTTGTTATTTAGTAGGATGTCTTGTTATTTAGAGGGATGTCTTGTTATTTAGAGAGATGTCTTGTTATTTAAAGGGATGTCTTAATATTTAGAGGGATGTCTTAATATTTAGAGGGATGTCTTGTTATTTGAAGGGATGTCTTAATATTTAGAGGGATGTCTTGTTATTTAGAGGGATGTCTTGTTATTTAGAGGGATGTCTTGTTTTTTAAAGGGTTGTCTTGTTATTTGGAGGGATGTCTTAATATTTAGAGGGATGTCTTGGTATTTAGAGGGATGTCTTGTTATTTAGAGGGATGTCTTAATATTTAGCGGAATGTCTAGTTTATTAGAGGGATGTCTTGTTATTTAGAGGGATGTCTTGTTATTTAGAGGGATGTCTTGATTTTTAGAGGGTTGTCTTGTTATTTGGAGGGATGTCTTGTTTTTTAGAGGGTTGTGTTGTAATTTAGATGGGATGTCTTGTTATTTAGAGGGATGTCTAGTTATTTACAGGTATGTCTTGTTATTTAGAGGGATGTCTTAATATTTAGAGGAATGTCTTGTTTTTTAGAGGGATGTCTTGTTATTTAGAGGGATGTCTTGTTATTTAGAGGGATGTCTTGTTATTTGAAGGGATGTCTTAATATTTAGAGAGATGTCTTGTTATTTAGAGGGATGTCTTGTTATTTAGAGGGATGTCTTGTTATTTAGAGGGATGTCTTCATATTTGGAGGGATGTCTTGTTATTTAGAGGGATGTCTTGTTATTTAGAGGGATGTCTTAATATTTAGCGGAATGTCTAGTTTATTAGAGAGATGTCTTGTTATTTAGAGGGATGTCTTGTTATTTAGAGGGATGTCTTAATATTTGGAGGGATGTCTTGTTATTTAGAGGGATGTCTTAATATTTAGAGGGATGTCTTGTTTTTTAGTGGGATGTCTTGTTATTTAGAGGGATGTCTTGTTATTTGGAGAGATGTCTTTTTATTTAGAGGGATGTCTTGTTTTTTAGAGGGTTGTCTTGTTATTTGGAGGGATGTCTTGTTTTTTAGAGGGTTGTCTTGGTATTTAGAGGGATGTCTTGTTATTTAGAGGGATGTCTTGTTATTTAGAGGGATGTCTTCTTATTTGGAGGAAAGTCTTGTTATTTGGAGGAATGTCTTGTTATTTAGAGGGATATCTTGTTATTTGGAGGGATGTCTTGTTATTTAGAGGAATGTCTTGCTATTTAGAGGGATATCTTTTTATTTGGAGGGATGTCTTGTTATTTAGAGGGATGTCTTGTTATTGAGAGGAATGTCTTGTTATTTAAAAGGGATGTCTTGTTATTTAGAGGGACGTCTTGTTATTTAGTGGGATGTCTTGTTATTTAGAGGGATGTCTTGTTATTTAGAGAGATGTCTTGTTATTTAAAGGGATGTCTTAATATTTAGAGGGATGTCTTGTTATTTAGAGGGATGTCTTAATATTTAGAGGGATGTCTTGTTATTTGGAGGGATGTCTTAATATTTAGAGGGATGTCTTGTTATTTAGAGGGATGTCTTGTTATTTAGAGGGATGTCTTGTTTTTTAAAGGGTTGTCTTGTTATTTGGAGGGATGTCTTAATATTTAGAGGGATGTCTTGGTATTTGGAGGGATGTCTTGTTATTTAGAGGGATGTCTTAATATTTAGCGGAATGTCTAGTTTATTAGAGGGATGTCTTGTTATTTAGAAGGATGTCTTGTTATTTAGAGGGATGTCTTAATATTTGGAGGGATGTCTTGTTATTTAGAGGGATGTCTTATTTGTACAACCTTGTACAAACTTGTACACACTTGTACAAACTTGTACACACTTGTACAACCTTGTACACACTTGTACAACCTTGTACACACTTGTACAACCTCGTACACACTTGTACAACCTTGTACACACTTGTACAACCTTGTACACAATTGTAAAACCTTGTACACACTTGTACAACCTTGTACACACTTGTACACCCTTGTACACACTTGTACAAAATTTTACATTCTTGTACATACTTGTACACCCTTGTACACACTTGTACAACCTTGTACAAACCTGTACACCCTTGTACACACTTGTACAAGCTTGTACACACTTGTACAAGCTTGTACACACTTGTACAAGCTTGTACACACTTGTACAACCTTGTACACACTTGTAAAACCTTTTACACAATTGTAAAACCTTGTACACACTTGTACATTCTTGTACAAACTTGTACTTACTTGTACAACCTTGTACAAACTTGTGCACCCTTGAACACTTTTGTACACCCTTGTACACATTTGTACAACCTTGTACAAACTTAAACACACTTGTACAAACATGTACACACTTGAACAACCTTGTACACACTTGTACAACCTTGTACACACTTGTACAAGCTTGTATACACTTGTACAACCTTGTACACACTTGTACAACCTTGTACACACTTGTACAAGCTTGTACACACTTGTACAACCTTGTACACACTTGTAAAACCTTTTACACAATTGTAAAACCTTGTACACACTTGTACATTCTTGTACAAACTTGTACTTACTTGTACAACCTTGTACAAACTTGTACACACTTGTACAACCTTGTACAAACTTGTACACACTTGTACAAACTTTTACATCCTTGTATACATTTGTACACCCTTGTACACACTTGTACAACCTTGTACAAACCTGTACACCCTTGTACACACTTGTACAAGCTTGTACATGATTGTACACCCTTGTACACACTTGTGCACCCTTGTACACACTTGTACACCCTTGTACACACATGTACAACCTTTTACAAACTTGTACACACTTGTACAAACTTGTACATTCTTGTACATACTTGTACACCCTTGTAAACACTTGTACAAAATTGTACAAACCTGTACACCCTTGTACACACTTGTACAAGCTTGTACACACTTGTACAAGCTTGTACACACTTGTACACCCTTGTACAAACTTGTGCACCCTTGTACACTTTTGTACACCCTTGTATACATTTGTACAAACTTGTACAAACTTGTACACACTTGTACAAACTTGTACACACTTGTACAAACTTGTACACCCTTGTACACACTTGTACAACCTTGTACACACTTGTGCAACCTTGTACACACTTGTACAACCTTGTACAAACCTGTACACCCTTGTACACACTTGTACAAGCTTGTACACGATTGTACACTCTTGTACACACTTGTACAACCTTGTACACACTTGTTCAAGCTTGTACACACTTGTACAACCTTGTACACACTTGTACACCCTTGTACACACTTGTACAACCTTTTACAAACTTGTACACACTTGTACGAAATTGTACATTCTTGTACATACTTGTACACAGTTGTACACACTTGTACAACCTTGTACAAACCTGTACACCCTTGTGCACACTTGTACAAGCTTGTACACACTTGTACAAGCTTGTACACACTTGTACACCCTTGTACAAACTTGTGCACCCTTGTACACTTTTGTACACCCTTGTACACATTTGTACAACCTTGTACAAACTTGTACACACTTGTACAAACTTGTACACACTTGTACAAACTTGTGTACACTTGTACAACCTTGTACACACTTGTACAACCTTGTACACACTTGTACAACCTTGTACACACTTGTACAACCTCGTACACACTTGTACAACCTTGTACACACTTGTACAACCTTGTACACAATTGTAAAACCTTGTACACACTTGTACAACCTTGTACACACTTGTACACCCTTGTACACAATTGTACAAAATTTTACATTCTTGTACATACTTGTACACCCTTGTACACACATGTACAACCTTGTACAAACCTGTACACCCTTGTACACACTTGTACAAGCTTGTACACACTTGTACACCCTTGTACAAACTTGTGCACCCTTGAACACTTTTGTACACCCTTGTACACATTTGTACAACCTTGTACAAACTTAAACACACTTGTACAAACATGTACACACTTGAACAACCTTGTACACACTTGTACAACCTTGTACACACTTGTACAAGCTTGTACACACTTGTACAACCTTGTACACACTTGTACAACCTTGTACACACTTGTACAACCTTGTACACACTTGTACAAGCTTGTACACACTTGTACAACCTTGTACACACTTGTACAACCTTTTACACAATTGTAAAACCTTGTACACACTTGTATATTCTTGTACAAACTTGTACTTACTTGTACAACCTTGTACAAACTTGCACACACTTGTACACACTTTTACATCCTTGTATACATTTGTACACCCTTGTACACACTTGTACAACCTTGTACAAACCTGTACACCCTTGTACACACTTGTACAAGCTTGTACACGATTGTACACCCTTGTACACACTTGTGCACCCTTGTACACACTTGTACACCCTTGTACACACATGTACAACCTTTTACAAACTTGTACACACTTGTACAAACTTGTACATTCTTGTACATACTTGTACACCCTTGTAAACACTTGTACAAAATTGTACAAACCTGTACACCCTTGTACACACTTGTACAAGCTTGTACACACTTGTACAAGCTTGTACACACTTGTACACCCTTGTACAAAATTGTGCACCCTTGTACACTTTTGTACACCCTTGTATACATTTGTACAAACTTGTACAAACTTGTACACACTTGTACAAACTTGTACACACTTGTACAAACGTGTACACCCTTGTACACACTTGTACAACCTTGTACACACTTGTACAACCTTGTACAAACCTGTACACCCTTGTACACACTTGTACAAGCTTGTACACGATTGTACACTCTTGTACACACTTGTGCAACCTTGTACACACTTGTACAACCTTGTACACACTTGTACAACCTTGTACACACTTGTTCAAGCTTGTACACACTTGTACAACCTTGTACACACTTGTACACCCTTGTACACACTTGTACAACCTTTTAAAAACTTGTACACACTTGTACAAAATTGTACATTCTTGTACATACTTGTACACCCTTGTACACACTTGTACAACCTTGTACAAACCTGTACACCCTTGTACACTTTTGTACACCCTTGTACACATTTGTACAACCTTGTACAAACTTGTACACACTTGTACAAACTTGTACACACTTGTACAAACTTGTGTACACTTGTACAACCTTGTACACACTTGTACAACCTTGTACACACTTGTACAACCTTGTACACACTTGTACAACCTCGTACACACTTGTACAACCTTGTACACACTTGTACAACCTTGTACGCAATTGTAAAACCTTGTACACACTTGTACAACCTTGTACACACTTGTACACCCTTGTACACACTTGTACAACATTTTACATTCTTGTACATACTTGTACACCCTTGTACACACTTGTACAACCTTGTACAAACCTGTACACCCTTGTAAACACTTGTACAAGCTTGTACACACTTGTACAAGCTTGTACACCCTTGTACAAACTTGTGCACCCTTGAACACTTTTGTACACCCTTGTACACATTTGTACAACCTTGTACAAACTTAAACACACTTGTACAAACATGTACACACTTGAACAACCTTGTACACACTTGTACAACCTTGTACACACTTGTACAAGCTTGTACACACTTGTACAACCTTGTACACACTTGTACAACCTTGTACACACTTGTACAAGCTTGTACACACTTGTACAACCTTGTACACACTTGTACAACCTTTTACACAATTGTAAAACCTTGTACACACTTGTACATTCTTGTACAAACTTGTACTTACTTGTACAACCTTGTACAAACTTTTACACACTTGTACAAACTTTTACATCCTTGTATACATTTGTACACCCTTGTACACACTTGTACAACCTTGTACAAACCTGTACACCCTTGTACACACTTGTACAAGCTTGTACACGATTGTACACCCTTGTACACACTTGTGCACCCTTGTACACACTTGTACACCCTTGTACACACATGTACAACCTTTTACAAACTTGTACACACTTGTACAAACTTGTACATTCTTGTACATACTTGTACACCCTTGTAAACACTTGTACAAAATTGTACAAACCTGTACACCCTTGTACACACTTGTACACCCTTGTACAAACTTGTGCACCCTTGTACACTTTTGTACACCCTTGGATACATTTGTACAAACTTGTACAAACTTGTACACACTTGTACAAACTTGTACACACTTGTACAAACTTGTACACCCTTGTACACACTTGTACAAAATTGTACAAACTTGTACAACCTTGTACAAACCTGTACACCCTTGTACACACTTGTACAAGCTTGTACACGATTGTACACTCTTGTACACACTTGTGCAACCTTGTACACACTTGTACAACCTTGTACACACTTGTACAACCTTGTACACACTTGTTCAAGCTTGTACACACTTGTACAACCTTGTACACACTTGTACACCCTTGTACACACTTGTACAACCTTTTACAAACTTATACACACTTGTACAAAATTGTACATTCTTGTACATACTTGTACACCCTTGTACACACTTGTACAACCTTGTACAAACCTGTACACCCTTGTACACTTTTGTACACCCTTGTACACATTTGTACAACCTTGTACAAACTTGTACACACTTGTACAAACTTGTACACACTTGTACAAACTTGTGTACACTTGTACAACCTTGTACACACTTGTACAACCTTGTACACACTTGTACAACCTTGTACACACTTGTACAACCTCGTACACACTTGTACAACCTTGTACACACTTGTACAACCTTGTACACAATTGTAAAACCTTGTACACACTTGTACAACCTTGTACACACTTGTACACCCTTGTACACACTTGTACAAAATTTTACATTCTTGTACATACTTGTACACCCTTGTACACACTTGTACAACCTTGTACAAACCTGTACACCCTTGTAAACACTTGTACAAGCTTGTACACACTTGTACAAGCTTGTACACCCTTGTACAAACTTGTGCACCCTTGAACACTTTTGTACACCCTTGTACACATTTGTACAACCTTGTACAAACTTAAACACACTTGTACAAACATGTACACACTTGAACAACCTTGTACACACTTGTACAACCTTGTACACACTTGTACAAGCTTGTACACACTTGTACAACCTTGTACACACTTGTACAACCTTGTACACACTTGTACAAGCTTGTACACACTTGTACAACCTTGTACACACTTGTACAACCTTTTACACAATTGTAAAACCTTGTACACACTTGTACATTCTTGTACAAACTTGTACTTACTTGTACAACCTTGTACAAACTTTTACACACTTGTACAAACTTTTACATCCTTGTATACATTTGTACACCCTTGTACACACTTGTACAACCTTGTACAAACCTGTACACCCTTGTACACACTTGTACAACCTTGTACAAACCTGTACACCCTTGTACACACTTGTACAAGCTTGTACACGATTGTACACCCTTGTACACACTTGTGCACCCTTGTACACACTTGTACACCCTTGTACACACATGTACAACCTTTTACAACCTTGTACACACTTGTACAACCTTGTACACACTTGTACAAGCTTGTACACACTTGTACAACCTTGTACACACTTGTACAACCTTTTACACAATTGTAAAACCTTGTACACACTTGTACATTCTTGTACAAACTTGTACTTACTTGTACAACCTTGTACAAACTTGTACACACTTGTACACACTTTTACACCCTTGTATACATTTGTACACCCTTGTACACACTTGTACAACCTTGTACAAACCTGTACACCCTTGTACACACTTGTACAAGCTTGTACACGATTGTACACCCTTGTACACACTTGTGCACCCTTGTACACACTTGTACACCCTTGTACACACATGTACAACCTTTTACAAACTTGTACACACTTGTACAAACTTGTACATTCTTGTACATACTTGTACACCCTTGTAAACACTTGTACAAAATTGTACAAACCTGTACACCCTTGTACACACTTGTACAAGCTTGTACACACTTGTACAAGCTTGTACACACTTGTACACCCTTGTACAAAATTGTGCACCCTTGTACACTTTTGTACACCCTTGTATACATTTGTACAAACTTGTACAAACTTGTACACACTTGTACAAACTTGTACACACTTGTACAAACGTGTACACCCTTGTACACACTTGTACAACCTTGTACACACTTGTACAACCTTGTACAAACCTGTACACCCTTGTACACACTTGTACAAGCTTGTACACGATTGTACACTCTTGTACACACTTGTGCAACCTTGTACACACTTGTACAACCTTGTACACACTTGTACAACCTTGTACACACTTGTTCAAGCTTGTACACACTTGTACAACCTTGTACACACTTGTACACCCTTGTACACACTTGTACAACCTTTTAAAAACTTGTACACACTTGTACAAAATTGTACATTCTTGTACATACTTGTACACCCTTGTACACACTTGTACAACCTTGTACAAACCTGTACACCCTTGTACACTTTTGTACACCCTTGTACACATTTGTACAACCTTGTACAAACTTGTACACACTTGTACAAACTTGTACACACTTGTACAAACTTGTGTACACTTGTACAACCTTGTACACACTTGTACAACCTTGTACACACTTGTACAACCTTGTACACACTTGTACAACCTCGTACACACTTGTACAACCTTGTACACACTTGTACAACCTTGTACACAATTGTAAAACCTTGTACACACTTGTACAACCTTGTACACACTTGTACACCCTTGTACACACTTGTACAAAATTTTACATTCTTGTACATACTTGTACACCCTTGTACACACTTGTACAACCTTGTACAAACCTGTATACCCTTGTAAACACTTGTACAAGCTTGTACACACTTGTACAAGCTTGTACACCCTTGTACAAACTTGTGCACCCTTGAACACTTTTGTACACCATTGTACACATTTGTACAACCTTGTACAAACTTAAACACACTTGTACAAACATGTACACACTTGAACAACCTTGTACACACTTGTACAACCTTTTACAAACTTGTACACACTTGTACAAAATTGTACATTCTTGTACATACTTGTACACAGTTGTACACACTTGTACAACCTTGTACAAACCTGTACACCCTTGTGCACACTTGTACAAGCTTGTACACACTTGTACAAGCTTGTACACACTTGTACACCCTTGTACAAACTTGTGCACCCTTGTACACTTTTGTACACCCTTGTACACATTTGTACAACCTTGTACAAACTTGTACACACTTGTACAAACTTGTACACACTTGTACAAACTTGTGTACACTTGTACAACCTTGTACACACTTGTACAACCTTGTACACACTTGTACAACCTTGTACACACTTGTACAACCTCGTACACACTTGTACAACCTTGTACACACTTGTACAACCTTGTACACAATTGTAAAACCTTGTACACACTTGTACAACCTTGTACACACTTGTACACCCTTGTACACACTTGTACAAAATTTTACATTCTTGTACATACTTGTACACCCTTGTACACACATGTACAACCTTGTACAAACCTGTACACCCTTGTACACACTTGTACAAGCTTGTACACACTTGTACACCCTTGTACAAACTTGTGCACCCTTGAACACTTTTGTACACCCTTGTACACATTTGTACAACCTTGTACAAACTTAAACACACTTTTACAAACATGTACACACTTGAACAACCTTGTACTCACTTGTACAACCTTGTACACACTTGTACAAGCTTGTACACACTTGTACAACCTTGTACACACTTGTACAACCTTGTACACACTTGTACAACCTTGTACACACTTGTACAAGCTTGTACACACTTGTACAACCTTGTACACACTTGTACAACCTTTTACACAATTGTAAAACCTTGTACACACTTGTACATTCTTGTACAAACTTGTACTTACTTGTACAACCTTGTACAAACTTGTACACACTTGTACACACTTTTACATCCTTGTATACATTTGTACACCCTTGTACACACTTGTACAACCTTGTACAAACCTGTACACCCTTGTACACACTTGTACAAGCTTGTACACGATTGTACACTCTTGTACACACTTGTGCACCCTTGTACACACTTGTACACCCTTGTACACACATGTACAACCTTTTACAAACTTGTACACACTTGTACAAACTTGTACATTCTTGTACATACTTGTACACCCTTGTAAACACTTGTACAAAATTGTACAAACCTGTACACCCTTGTACACACTTGTACAAGCTTGTACACACTTGTACAAGCTTGTACACACTTGTACACTCTTGTACAAAATTGTGCACCCTTGTACACTTTTGTACACCCTTGTATACATTTGTACAAACTTGTACAAACTTGTACACACTTGTACAAACTTGTACACACTTGTACAAACGTGTACACCCTTGTACACACTTGTACAACCTTGTACACACTTGTACAACCTTGTACAAACCTGTACACCCTTGTACACACTTGTACAAGCTTGTACACGATTGTACACTCTTGTACACACTTGTGCAACCTTGTACACACTTGTACAACCTTGTACACACTTGTACAACCTTGTACACACTTGTTCAAGCTTGTACACACTTGTACAACCTTGTACACACTTGTACACCCTTGTACACACTTGTACAACCTTTTAAAAACTTGTACACACTTGTACAAAATTGTACATTCTTGTACATACTTGTACACCCTTGTACACACTTGTACAACCTTGTACAAACCTGTACACCCTTGTACACTTTTGTACACCCTTGTACACATTTGTACAACCTTGTACAAACTTGTACACACTTGTACAAACTTGTACACACTTGTACAAACTTGTGTACACTTGTACAACCTTGTACACACTTGTACAACCTTGTACACACTTGTACAACCTTGTACACACTTGTACAACCTCGTACACACTTGTACAACCTTGTACACACTTGTACAACCTTGTACACAATTGTAAAACCTTGTACACACTTGTACAACCTTGTACACACTTGTACACCCTTGTACACACTTGTACAAAATTTTACATTCTTGTACACCCTTGTACACACTTGTACAAAATTTTACATTCTTGTACATACTTGTACACCCTTGTACACACTTGTACAACCTTGTACAAACCTGTACACCCTTGTAAACACTTGTACAAGCTTGTTCACACTTGTACAAGCTTGTACACCCTTGTACAAACTTGTGCACCCTTGAACACTTTTGTACACCCTTGTACACATTTGTACAACCTTGTACAAACTTAAACACACTTGTACAAACATGTACACACTTGAACAACCTTGTACACACTTGTACAACCTTGTACACACTTGTACAAGCTTGTACACACTTGTACAACCTTGTACACACTTGTACAACCTTGTACACACTTGTACAAGCTTGTACACACTTGTACAACCTTGTACACACTTGTACAACCTTTTACACAATTGTAAAACCTTGTACACACTTGTACATTCTTGTACAAACTTGTACTTACTTGTACAACCTTGTACAAACTTTTACACACTTGTACAAACTTTTACATCCTTGTATACATTTGTACACCCTTGTACACACTTGTACAACCTTGTACAAACCTGTACACCCTTGTACACACTTGTACAACCTTGTACAAACCTGTACACCCTTGTACACACTTGTACAAGCTTGTACACGATTGTACACCCTTGTACACACTTGTGCACCCTTGTACACACTTGTACACCCTTGTACACACATGTACAACCTTTTACAACCTTGTACACACTTGTACAACCTTGTACACACTTGTACAAGCTTGTACACACTTGTACAACCTTGTACACACTTGTACAACCTTTTACACAATTGTAAAACCTTGTACACACTTGTACATTCTTGTACAAACTTGTACTTACTTGTACAACCTTGTACAAACTTGTACACACTTGTACACACTTTTACACCCTTGTATACATTTGTACACCCTTGTACACACTTGTACAACCTTGTACAAACCTGTACACCCTTGTACACACTTGTACAAGCTTGTACACGATTGTACACCCTTGTACACACTTGTGCACCCTTGTACACACTTGTACACCCTTGTACACACATGTACAACCTTTTACAAACTTGTACACACTTGTACAAACTTGTACATTCTTGTACATACTTGTACACCCTTGTAAACACTTGTACAAAATTGTACAAACCTGTACACCCTTGTACACACTTGTACAAGCTTGTACACACTTGTACAAGCTTGTACACACTTGTACACCCTTGTACAAAATTGTGCACCCTTGTACACTTTTGTACACCCTTGTATACATTTGTACAAACTTGTACAAACTTGTACACACTTGTACAAACTTGTACACACTTGTACAAACGTGTACACCCTTGTACACACTTGTACAACCTTGTACAAACTTGTACAACCTTGTACAAACCTGTACACCCTTGTACACACTTGTACAAGCTTGTACACGATTGTACACTCTTGTACACACTTGTGCAACCTTGTACACACTTGTACAACCTTGTACACACTTGTACAACCTTGTACACACTTGTTCAAGCTTGTACACACTTGTACAACCTTGTACACACTTGTACACCCTTGTACACACTTGTACAACCTTTTAAAAACTTGTACACACTTGTACAAAATTGTACATTCTTGTACATACTTGTACACCCTTGTACACACTTGTACAACCTTGTACAAACCTGTACACCCTTGTACACTTTTGTACACCCTTGTACACATTTGTACAACCTTGTACAAACTTGTACACACTTGTACAAACTTGTACACACTTGTACAAACTTGTGTACACTTGTACAACCTTGTACACACTTGTACAACCTTGTACACACTTGTACAACCTTGTACACACTTGTACAACCTCGTACACACTTGTACAACCTTGTACACACTTGTACAACCTTGTACACAATTGTAAAACCTTGTACACACTTGTACAACCTTGTACACACTTGTACACCCTTGTACACACTTGTACAAAATTTTACATTCTTGTACATACTTGTACACCCTTGTACACACTTGTACAACCTTGTACAAACCTGTACACCCTTGTAAACACTTGTACAAGCTTGTACACACTTGTACAAGCTTGTACACCCTTGTACAAACTTGTGCACCCTTGAACACTTTTGTACACCCTTGTACACATTTGTACAACCTTGTACAAACTTAAACACACTTGTACAAACATGTACACACTTGAACAACCTTGTACACACTTGTACAACCTTGTACACACTTGTACAAGCTTGTACACACTTGTACAACCTTGTACACACTTGTACAACCTTGTACACACTTGTACAAGCTTGCACACACTTGTACAACCTTGTACACACTTGTACAACCTTTTACACAATTGTAAAACCTTGTACACACTTGTACATTCTTGTACAAACTTGTACTTACTTGTACAACCTTGTACAAACTTTTACACACTTGTACAAACTTTTACATCCTTGTATACATTTGTACACCCTTGTACACACTTGTACAACCTTGTACAAACCTGTACACCCTTGTACACACTTGTACAAGCTTGTACACGATTGTACACCCTTGTACACACTTGTGCACCCTTGTACACACTTGTACACCCTTGTACACACATGTACAACCTTTTACAAACTTGTACACACTTGTACAAACTTGTACATTCTTGTACATACTTGTACACCCTTGTAAACACTTGTACAAAATTGTACAAACCTGTACACCCTTGTACACACTTGTACAACCTTGTACAAACTTGTGCACCCTTGTACACTTTTGTACACCCTTGTATACATTTGTACAAACTTGTACAAACTTGTACACACTTGTACAAACTTGTACACACTTGTACAAACTTGTACACCCTTGTACACACTTGTACAACCTTGTACACACTTGTACAACCTTGTACAAACCTGTACACCCTTGTACACACTTGTACAAGCTTGTACACGATTGTACACTCTTGTACACACTTGTGCAACCTTGTACACACTTGTACAACCTTGTACACACTTGTACAACCTTGTACACACTTGTTCAAGCTTGTACACACTTGTACAACCTTGTACACACTTGTACACCCTTGTACACACTTGTACAACCTTTTACAAACTTATACACACTTGTACAAAATTGTACATTCTTGTACATACTTGTACACCCTTGTACACACTTGTACAACCTTGTACAAACCTGTACACCCTTGTACACTTTTGTACACCCTTGTACACATTTGTACAACCTTGTACAAACTTGTACACACTTGTACAAACTTGTACACACTTGTACAAACTTGTGTACACTTGTACAACCTTGTACACACTTGTACAACCTTGTACACACTTGTACAACCTTGTACACACTTGTACAACCTCGTACACACTTGTACAACCTTGTACACACTTGTACAACCTTGTACACAATTGTAAAACCTTGTACACACTTGTACAACCTTGTACACACTTGTACACCCTTGTACACACTTGTACAACCTTGTACACACTTGTACAAGCTTGCACACACTTGTACAACCTTGTACACACTTGTACAACCTTTTACACAATTGTAAAACCTTGTACACACTTGTACATTCTTGTACAAACTTGTACTTACTTGTACAACCTTGTACAAACTTTTACACACTTGTACAAACTTTTACATCCTTGTATACATTTGTACACCCTTGTACACACTTGTACAACCTTGTACAAACCTGTACACCCTTGTACACACTTGTACAAGCTTGTACACGATTGTACACCCTTGTACACACTTGTGCACCCTTGTACACACTTGTACACCCTTGTACACACATGTACAACCTTTTACAAACTTGTACACACTTGTACAAACTTGTACATTCTTGTACATACTTGTACACCCTTGTAAACACTTGTACAAAATTGTACAAACCTGTACACCCTTGTACACACTTGTACAACCTTGTACAAACTTGTGCACCCTTGTACACTTTTGTACACCCTTGTATACATTTGTACAAACTTGTACAAACTTGTACACACTTGTACAAACTTGTACACACTTGTACAAACTTGTACACCCTTGTACACACTTGTACAACCTTGTACACACTTGTACAACCTTGTACAAACCTGTACACCCTTGTACACACTTGTACAAGCTTGTACACGATTGTACACTCTTGTACACACTTGTGCAACCTTGTACACACTTGTACAACCTTGTACACACTTGTACAACCTTGTACACACTTGTTCAAGCTTGTACACACTTGTACAACCTTGTACACACTTGTACACCCTTGTACACACTTGTACAACCTTTTACAAACTTATACACACTTGTACAAAATTGTACATTCTTGTACATACTTGTACACCCTTGTACACACTTGTACAACCTTGTACAAACCTGTACACCCTTGTACACTTTTGTACACCCTTGTACACATTTGTACAACCTTGTACAAACTTGTACACACTTGTACAAACTTGTACACACTTGTACAAACTTGTGTACACTTGTACAACCTTGTACACACTTGTACAACCTTGTACACACTTGTACAACCTTGTACACACTTGTACAACCTCGTACACACTTGTACAACCTTGTACACACTTGTACAACCTTGTACACAATTGTAAAACCTTGTACACACTTGTACAACCTTGTACACACTTGTACACCCTTGTACACACTTGTACAAAATTTTACATTCTTGTACATACTTGTACACCCTTGTACACACTTGTACAACCTTGTACAAACCTGTACACCCTTGTAAACACTTGTACAAGCTTGTACACACTTGTACAAGCTTGTACACCCTTGTACAAACTTGTGCACCCTTGAACACTTTTGTACACCCTTGTACACATTTGTACAACCTTGTACAAACTTAAACACACTTGTACAAACATGTACACACTTGAACAACCTTGTACACACTTGTACAACCTTGTACACACTTGTACAAGCTTGTACACACTTGTACAACCTTGTACACACTTGTACAACCTTGTACACACTTGTACAAGCTTGTACACACTTGTACAACCTTGTACACACTTGTACAACCTTTTACACAATTGTAAAACCTTGTACACACTTGTACATTCTTGTACAAACTTGTACTTACTTGTACAACCTTGTACAAACTTTTACACACTTGTACAAACTTTTACATCCTTGTATACATTTGTACACCCTTGTACACACTTGTACAACCTTGTACAAACCTGTACACCCTTGTACACACTTGTACAACCTTGTACAAACCTGTACACCCTTGTACACACTTGTACAAGCTTGTACACGATTGTACACCCTTGTACACACTTGTGCACCCTTGTACACACTTGTACACCCTTGTACACACATGTACAACCTTTTACAACCTTGTACACACTTGTACAACCTTGTACACACTTGTACAAGCTTGTACACACTTGTACAACCTTGTACACACTTGTACAACCTTTTACACAATTGTAAAACCTTGTACACACTTGTACATTCTTGTACAAACTTGTACTTACTTGTACAACCTTGTACAAACTTGTACACACTTGTACACACTTTTACACCCTTGTATACATTTGTACACCCTTGTACACACTTGTACAACCTTGTACAAACCTGTACACCCTTGTACACACTTGTACAAGCTTGTACACGATTGTACACCCTTGTACACACTTGTGCACCCTTGTACACACTTGTACACCCTTGTACACACATGTACAACCTTTTACAAACTTGTACACACTTGTACAAACTTGTACATTCTTGTACATACTTGTACACCCTTGTAAACACTTGTACAAAATTGTACAAACCTGTACACCCTTGTACACACTTGTACAAGCTTGTACACACTTGTACACCCTTGTACAAAATTGTGCACCCTTGTACACTTTTGTACACCCTTGTATACATTTGTACAAACTTGTACAAACTTGTACACACTTGTACAAACTTGTACACACTTGTACAAACGTGTACACCCTTGTACACACTTGTACAACCTTGTACACACTTGTACAACCTTGTACAAACCTGTACACCCTTGTACACACTTGTACAAGCTTGTACACGATTGTACACCCTTGTACACACTTGTGCACCCTTGTACACACTTGTACACCCTTGTACACACATGTACAACCTTGTACACACTTGTTCAAGCTTGTACACACTTGTACAACCTTGTACACACTTGTACACCCTTGTACACACTTGTACAACCTTTTAAAAACTTGTACACACTTGTACAAAATTGTACATTCTTGTACATACTTGTACACCCTTGTACACACTTGTACAACCTTGTACAAACCTGTACACCCTTGTACACTTTTGTACACCCTTGTACACATTTGTACAACCTTGTACAAACTTGTACACACTTGTACAAACTTGTACACACTTGTACAAACTTGTGTACACTTGTACAACCTTGTACACACTTGTACAACCTTGTACACACTTGTACAACCTTGTACACACTTGTACAACCTCGTACACACTTGTACAACCTTGTACACACTTGTACAACCTTGTACACAATTGTAAAACCTTGTACACACTTGTACAACCTTGTACACACTTGTACACCCTTGTACACACTTGTACAAAATTTTACATTCTTGTACATACTTGTACACCCTTGTACACACTTGTACAACCTTGTACAAACCTGTACACCCTTGTAAACACTTGTACAAGCTTGTACACACTTGTACAAGCTTGTACACCCTTGTACAAACTTGTGCACCCTTGAACACTTTTGTACACCCTTGTACACATTTGTACAACCTTGTACAAACTTAAACACACTTGTACAAACATGTACACACTTGAACAACCTTGTACACACTTGTACAACCTTGTACACACTTGTACAAGCTTGTACACACTTGTACAACCTTGTACACACTTGTACAACCTTGTACACACTTGTACAAGCTTGTACACACTTGTACAACCTTGTACACACTTGTACAACCTTTTACACAATTGTAAAACCTTGTACACACTTGTACATTCTTGTACAAACTTGTACTTACTTGTACAACCTTGTACAAACTTTTACACACTTGTACAAACTTTTACATCCTTGTATACATTTGTACACCCTTGTACACACTTGTACAACCTTGTACAAACCTGTACACCCTTGTACACACTTGTACAAGCTTGTACACGATTGTACACCCTTGTACACACTTGTGCACCCTTGTACACACTTGTACACCCTTGTACACACATGTACAACCTTTTACAAACTTGTACACACTTGTACAAACTTGTACATTCTTGTACATACTTGTACACCCTTGTAAACACTTGTACAAAATTGTACAAACCTGTACACCCTTGTACACACTTGTACACCCTTGTACAAACTTGTGCACCCTTGTACACTTTTGTACACCCTTGTATACATTTGTACAAACTTGTACAAACTTGTACACACTTGTACAAACTTGTACACACTTGTACAAACTTGTACACCCTTGTACACACTTGTACAACCTTGTACACACTTGTACAACCTTGTACAAACCTGTACACCCTTGTACACACTTGTACAAGCTTGTACACGATTGTACACTCTTGTACACACTTGTGCAACCTTGTACACACTTGTACAACCTTGTACACACTTGTACAACCTTGTACACACTTGTTCAAGCTTGTACACACTTGTACAACCTTGTACACACTTGTACACCCTTGTACACACTTGTACAACCTTTTACAAACTTATACACACTTGTACAAAATTGTACATTCTTGTACATACTTGTACACCCTTGTACACACTTGTACAACCTTGTACAAACCTGTACACCCTTGTACACTTTTGTACACCCTTGTACACATTTGTACAACCTTGTACAAACTTGTACACACTTGTACAAACTTGTACACACTTGTACAAACTTGTGTACACTTGTACAACCTTGTACACACTTGTACAACCTTGTACACACTTGTACAACCTTGTACACACTTGTACAACCTCGTACACACTTGTACAACCTTGTACACACTTGTACAACCTTGTACACAATTTTAAAACCTTGTACACACTTTTACAACCTTGTACACACTTGTACACCCTTGTACACACTTGTACAAAATTTTACATTCTTGTACATACTTGTACACCTTGTACACACTTGTACAACCTTGTACAAACCTGTACACCCTTGTACACACTTGTACAAGCTTGTACACACTTGTACAAGCTTGTACACACTTGTACAAGCTTGTACACACTTGTACACCCTTGTACAAACTTGTGCACCCTTGAACACTTTTGTACACCCTTGTACACATTTGTACAACCTTGTACAAACTTAAACACACTTGTACAAACATGTACACACTTGAACAACCTTGTACACACTTGTACAAACCTTGTACACACTTGTACAAGCTTGTACACACTTGTACAACCTTGTACACACTTGTACAACCTTGTACACACTTGTACAAGCTTGTACACACTTGTACACACTTGTACAACCTTGTACACACTTGTACAACCTTGTACAAACCTGTACACCCTTGTACACACTTGTACAAGCTTGTACACGATTGTACACCCTTGTACACACTTGTGCACCCTTGTACACACTTGTACACCCTTTTACACACTTGTACAACCTTTTACAAACTTGTACACACTTGTACAAACTTGTACATTCTTGTACATACTTGTACACCCTTGTAAACACTTGTACAACCTTGTACAAACCTGTACACCCTTGTACACACCTGTACAAGCTTGTACACACTTGTACAAGCTTGTACACACTTGTACACCCTTGTACAAACTTGTGCACCCTTGTACACTTTTGTACACCCTTGTATACATTTGTACAAAAATGTACAAGTTTGTACAAGTGTGTACAAGTTTTTAAAAGGTTTTACAAGTGTGTACAAGGTTGTACAAGTGTGTACAAGGTTGTACAAGTGTGTACAAGGTTGTACAAGTGTGTACAAAGGTGTACAAGTGTGTACAAGGTTGTACAAGTGTGTACAAGGTTGTACAAGTGTGTACAAGGTTGTACAAGGTTGTACAATTGTGTACAAGGTTGTAAAAGTGTGTACAAGGTTGTACAAGTGTGTACAAGGGTGTACAAGTTTGTACAAGGTTGTACAAGTTTGTACAATGTGTACAAGTTTGTACAAGGTTGTACAAGTGTGTACAAGGTTGTACAAGTGTGTACAAGGTTGTATAAGTGTGTACAAGGTTGAAAAAGTGTGTACAAGGTTGTACAAGTGTGTACAAGGTTGTACAAGTGTGTACAAGGTTGTACATGTGTGTACAAAGGTGTACAAGTGTGTACAAAGTTGTACAAGTGTGTACAAGGTTGTACAAGTGTGTACAAGGTTGTACAAGTGTGTACAAGGTTGTACAAGGTTGTACAATTGTGTACAAGGTTGTACAAGTGTGTACAAGGTTGTACAAGTGTGTACAAGGTTGTACAAGTGTGTACAAGGGTGTACAAGTTTGTACAAGTGTGTACAAGTTTGTACAAGTGTGTACAAGTTTGTACAAGGGTGTACAAAAGTGTACAAGGGTGCACAAGTTTGTACAAGGGTGTACAAGTGTGTACAAGCTTGTACAAGTGTGTACAAGGGTGTACAGGTTTGTACAAGGTTGTACAAGTGTTTACAAGGGTGTACAAGTGTGTACAAGGTTGTACAAGTGTGTACAAGGTTGTACAAGTGTGTACTAGGTTGTACAAGGTTGTACAATTGTGTACAAGGTTGTACAAGTGTGTACAAGGTTGTACAAGTGTGTACAAGGTTGTACAAGTGTGTACAAGGGTGTACAAGTTTGTACAAGTGTGTACAAGTTTGTACAAATGTGTACAAGTTTGTACAAGTGTGTACAAGTTTGTACAAATGTGTACAAGTTTGTACAAGGTTGTACAAATGTATACAAGGGTGTACAAAAGTGTACAACGGTGCACAAGTTTGTACAAGGGTGTACAAGTGTGTACAAGCTTGTACAAGTGTGTACAAGCTTGTACAAGTGTGTACAAGGGTGTACAGGTTTGTACAAGGTTGTACAAGTGTTTACAAGGGTGTACAAGTATGTACAAGAATGTACAAGTTTGTACAAGTGTGTACAAGTTTGTAAAAGGTTGTACAAGTGTGTACAAGGGTGTACAAGTGTGTACAAGGGTGCACAAGTGTGTACAAGGGTGTACAATCGTGTACAAGCTTGTACAAGTGTGTACAAGGGTGTACAGGTTTGTACAAGGTTGTACAAGTGTGTACAAGGTTGTACAAGTGTGTACAAGGGTGTACAAGTTTGTACAAGTGTGTACAAGTTTGTACAAGTGTGTACAAGTTTGTACAAGGTTGTACAAATGTATACAAGGGTGTACAAAAGTGTACAAGGTTGTACAAGTGTTTACAAGGGTGTACAAGTATGTACAAGAATGTACAAGTTTGTACAAGTGAGTACAAGTTTGTAAAAGGTTGTACAAGTGTGTACAAGAGTGTACAAGTGTATACAAGGGTGCACAAGTGTGTACAAGGGTGTACAATCGTGTACAAGCTTGTACAAGTGTGTACAAGGTTGTACAGGTTTGTACAAGGTTGTACAAGTGTGTACAAGGGTGTACAAATGTGTACAAGGATGTAAAAGTTTGTACAAGTGTGTACAAGTTTGTACAAGGTTGTACAAGTAAGTACAAGTTTGTACAAGAATGTACAAGTGTGTACAAGGTTTTACAATTGTGTAAAAGGTTGTACAAGTGTGTACAAGGTTGTACAAGTGTGTACAAGCTTGTACAAGTGTGTACAAGGTTGTACAAGTGTGTACAAGGTTGTACAAGTGTGTACAAGGTTGTACAAGTGTGTACAAGGTTGTACAAGTGTGTACAAGGTTGTACAAGTGTGTACAAGGTTGTACAAGTGTGTACAAGGTTGTACAAGTGTGTACAAGGTTGTACAAGTGTGTACAAGGTTGTACAAGTGTGTACAAGGGTGCACAAGTGTGTACAAGGGTGTACAATCGTGTACAAGCTTGTACAAGTTTTTACAAGGTTGTACAAGTGTGTACAAGGTTGTACAAGTGTGTACAAGGTTGTACAAGTGTGTACAAGGTTGTACAAGTGTGTACAAGGTTGTACAAGTGTGTACAAGGTTGTATAAATGTGTACAAAGGTGTACAAGTGTGTACAAGGTTGTACAAGTGTGTACATGGTTGTACAAGGTTGTACAATTGTGTACAAGGTTGTACAAGTGTGTACAAGGTTGTACAAGTGTGTACAAGGGTGTACAAGTTTGTACAAGTGTGTACAAGTTTGTACAAGTGTGTACAAGTTTGTACAAGTGTGTACAAGTTTGTACAAGGTTGTACAAATTAATACAAGGGTGTACAAAAGTGTACAAGGGTGCACAAGTTTGTACAAGGGTGTACAAGTGTGTACAAGCTTGTACAAGTGTGTACAAGTTTGTACAAGTGTGTACAAGGGTGTACAGGTTTGTACAAGGTTGTACAAGTGTTTACAAGGGTGTACAAAAGAATGTACAAGTTTGTACAAGTGTGTACAAGTTTGTAAAAGGTTGTACAAGTGTGTACAAGGGTGTACAAGTGTGTACAATGGTGCACAAGTGTGTACAAGGGTGTACAATCGTGTACAAGCTTGTACAAGTGTGTACAAGGGTGTACAGGTTTGTACAAGGTTGTACAAGTGTGTACAAGGGTGTACAAATGTGTACAAGGCTGTAAAAGTTTGTACAAGTGTGTACAAGTTTGTACAAGGTTGTACAAGTAAGTACAAGTTTGTACAAGAATGTACAAGTGTGTACAAGGTTTTACAATTGTGTAAAAGGTTGTACAAGTGTGTACAAGGTTGTACAAGTGTGTACAAGGTTGTACAAGTGTGTACAAGCTTGTACAAGTGTGTACAAGGTTGTACAAGTGTGTACAAGCTTGTACAAGTGTGTACAAGGTTGTACAAGTGTGTACAAGGTTGTACAAGTGTGTACAAGGTTGTACAAGTGTGTACAAGGTTGTACAAGTGTGTACAAGGTTGTACAAGTGTGTACAAGTTTGTACAAGTGTGTACAAGTTTGTACAAGGTTGTACAAATGTGTACAAGGGTGTACAAAAGTGTACAAGGGTGCACAAGTTTGTACAAGGGTGTACAAGTGTGTACAAGCTTGTACAAGTGTGTACAAGCTTGTACAAGGGTTTACAGGTTTGTACGAGGTTGAACAAGTGTGTACAAGGGTGTACAAAAGTGTACAAGGGTGCACAAGTTTGTACAAGGGTGTACAAGTGTGTACAAGCTTGTACAAGTGTGTACAAGCTTGTACAAGGATTTACAGGTTTGTACAAGGTTGTACAAGTGTGTACAAGGTTGTACAAGTATGTACAAGAATGTACAAGTTTGTACAAGTGTGTACAAGTTTGTAAAAGGTTGTACAAGTGTGTACAAGGGTGTACAAATGTGTACAAGGATGTAAAAGTGTGTACAAGTGTGTACAAGTTTGTACAAGGTTGTACAAGTGTGTACAAGTTTGTACAAGGTTGTACAAATTTGTACAAGTGTGTACAAGGTTGTACAAGTGTGTACAAGGGTGTACAAGTTTGTACAAGTGTGTACAAGTTTGTACAAGGGTGTACACGTGTGTACAAGGTTTTACAATTGTGTACAAGGTTGTACAAGTGTGTACAAGGTTGTACAAGTGTGTACAAGGTTGTACAAGTGTGTACAAGTTTGTACAAGTGTGTACAAGGTTGTACAAGTGTACACAAGTTTGTACAAGTGTGTACAAGTTTGTACAAGTGTGTACAAGTTTGTACAAGTTTGTACAAATGTGTACAAGGGTGTACAAAAGTGTACAAGGGTGTACAAGGGTGTACAAGTGTGTACAAGGGTGTACAAGTATGTACAAGAATGTACAATTTTGTACAAGTGTGTACAAGTTTGGAAAAGGTTGTACAAGTGTGTACAAGGGTGTACAAGTGTGTACAAGGTTGTACAAATGTGTACAAGCTTGAACAAGTGTGTACAAGGTTGTACAAGTGTGTACAAGGTTGTACAAGTGTGTACAAGGTTGCACAAGTGTGTACAAGAGTGTACAATCGTGTACAAGCTTGTACAAGTGTGTACAAGGGTGTACAGGTTTGTACAAGGTTGTACAAGTGTGTACAAGGTTGTACAAGTGTGTACAATGTTGTACAAGTGTGTACAAGGGTGTACAAGTTTGTACAAGTGTGTACAAGTTTGTACAAGTGTGTACAAGTTTGTACAAGTTTGTACAAATGTATACAAGGGTGTACAAAAGTGTACAAGGGTGCACAAGTTTGTACAAGGGTGTACAAGTATGTACAAGAATGTACAAGTTTGTACAAGTGTGTACAAGTTTGTAAAAGGTTGTACAAGTGTGTACAAGGGTGTACAAGTGTGTACAAGGGTGCACAAGTGTGTACAAGGGTGTACAATCGTGTACAAGCTTGTACAAGTGTGTACAAGGTTTGTACAAGTGTGTACAAGGTTGTTCAAGTGTGTACAAGCTTGTACAAGTGTGTACAAGGTTTGTACAAGTGTGAACAAGGTTGTTCAAGTGTGTACATGTTTGTACAAGTGTGTTTAAGTTTGTACAAGGTTGTACAAATGTGTACAAGGGTGTACAAAAGTGTTCAAGGGTGCACAAGTTTGTACAAGGGTGTACAAGTGTGTACAAGCTTGTACAAGTCTGTACAAGCTTGTACAAGTGTGTACAAGCTTGTACAAGTGTGTACAAGGGTGTACAGGTTTGTACAAGGTTGTACAAGTGTGTACAAGGGTGTACAAGTATGTACAAGAATGTAAAATTTTGTACAAGTGTGTACGAGGGTGTACAAGTGTGTACAAGGTTGTAAAAGTGTGTACAAGGTTTTACAATTGTGTACAAGGTTGTACAAGTGTGTACAAGGTTGTACAAGTGTGTACGAGGTTGTACAAGTGTGTACAAGGTTGTACAAGTGTTTACAATGTTGTACAAGTGTGTACAAGCTTGTACAAGTGTACACAAGTTTGTACAAGTGTGTACAAGTTTGTACACGTGTGTACAAGTTTGTACAAGGTTGTACAAATGTGTACAAGGGTGTACAAAAGTGTACAAGGGTGCACAAGTTTGTACAAGGGTGTACAAGTGTGTACAAGCTTGTACAAGTGTGTACAAGCTTGTACAAGTGTGTACAAGGGTGTACAGGTTTGTACAAGGTTGTACAAGTGTGTACAAGGGTGTACAAGTATGTACAAGAATGTACAATTTTGTACAAGTGTGTACAAGTTTGTAAAAGGTTGTACAAGTGTGTACAAGGGTGTACAAGTGTGTACAAGGTTGTACAAGTGTGTACAAGCTTGAACAAGTGTGTACAAGGTTGTACAAGTGTGTACAAGGTTGTACAAGTGTGTACAAGGTTGCACAAGTGTGTACAAGAGTGTACAATCGTGTACAAGCTTGTACAAGTGTGTACAAGGGTGTACAGGTTTGTACAAGGTTGTACAAGTGTGTACAAGGTTGTACAAGTGTGTACAAGGGTGTACAAGTTTGTACAAGTGTGTACAAGTTTGTACAAGTGTGTACAAGTTTGTACAAGTTTGTACAAATGTATACAAGGGTGTACAAAAGTGTACAAGGGTGCACAAGTTTGTACAAGGGTGTACAAGTGTGTACAAGCTTGTACAAGTGTGTACAAGCTTGTACAAGTGTGTACAAGGGTGTACAGGTTTGTACAATTTTGTACAAGTGTTTACAAGGGTGTACAAGTATGTACAAGAATGTACAAGTTTGTACAAGTGTGTACAAGTTTGTAAAAGGTTTTACATGTGTGTACAAGGGTGTACAAGTGTGTACAAGGGTGCACAAGTGTGTACAAGGGTGTACAATCGTGTACAAGCTTGTACAAGTGTGTACAAGGGTGTACAGGTTTGTACAAGGTTGTACAAGTGTGTACAAGGGTGTACAAATGTATACAAGGATGTAAAAGTTTGTACAAGTGTGTACAAGTTTGTACAAGGTTGTACAAGTAAGTACAAGTTTGTACAAGAATGTACAAGTGTGTACAAGGTTTTACAATTGTGTAAAAGGTTGTACAAGTGTGTACAAGGTTGTACAAGTGTGTACAAGCTTGTACAAGTGTGTACAAGGATGTACAAGTGTGTACAAGGTTGTACAAGTGTGTACAAGCTTGTACAAGTGTGTACAAGGTTGTACAAGTGTGTACAAGGTTGTTCAAGTGTGTACATGTTTGTACAAGTGTGTTTAAGTTTGTACAAGGTTGTACAAATGTGTACAAGGGTGTACAAAAGTGTTCAAGGGTGCACAAGTTTGTACAAGGGTGTACAAGTGCGTACAAGCTTGTACATGTGTGTACAAGCTTGTACAAGTGTGTACAAGGGTGTACAGGTTTGTACAAGGTTGTACAAGTGTGTACAAGGGTGTACAAGTATGTACAAGAATGTAAAATTTTATACAAGTGTGTACAAGGGTGTACAAGTGTGTACAAGATTGTACAAGTGTGTACAAGGTTTTACAATTGTGTACAAGGTTGTACAAGTGTGTACAAGGTTGTACAAGTGTGTACGAGGTTGTACAAGTGTGTACAAGGTTGTACAAGTGTGTACAAGGTTGTACAAGTGTGTACAAGGTTGTACAGGTGTACACAAGTTTGTACAAGTGTGTACAAGTTTGTACAAGTGTGTACAAGTTTGTACAAGGTTGTACAAATGTGTACAAGGGTGTACAAAAGTGTACAAGGGTGCACAAGTTTGTACAAGGGTGTACAAGTGTGTACAAGCTTGTACAAGTGTGTACAAGGGTGTACAGGTTTGTACAAGGTTGTACAAGTGTGTACAAGGGTGTACAAGTATGTACAAGAATGTACAATTTTGTACAAGTGTGTACAAGTTTGTAAAAGGTTGTACAAGTGTGTACAAGGGTGTACAAGTGTGTACAATGGTGCAGAAGTGTGTACAAGGGTGTACAATCGTGTACAAGCTTGTACAAGTGTGTACAAGGGTGTACAGGTTTGTACAAGGTTGTACAAGTGTGTACAAGGGTGTACAAATGTGTACAAGGCTGTAAAAGTTTGTACAAGTGTGTACAAGTTTGTACAAGGTTGTACAAGTAAGTACAAGTTTGTACAAGAATGTACAAGTATGTACAAGGTTTTACAACTGTGTAAAAGGTTGTACAAGTGTGTACAAGGTTGTACAAGTGTGTACAAGGTTGTACAAGTGTGTACAAGCTTGTACAAGTGTGTACAAGGTTGTACAAGTGTGTACAAGGTTGTACAAGTGTGTACAAGGTTGTACAAGTGTGTACAAGTTTGTACAAGTGTGTACAAGTTTGTACAAGGTTGTACAAGTTTGTACAAGGTTGTACAAATGTGTACAAGGGTGTACAAAAGTGTACAAGGGTGCACAAGTTTGTACAAGGGTGTACAAGTGTGTACAAGCTTGTACAAGTGTGTACAAGCTTGTACAAGTGTGTACAAGCTTGTACAAGGGTTTACAGGTTTGTACGAGGTTGAACAAGTGTGTACAAGGGTGTACAAAAGTGTACAAGGGTGCACAAGTGTGTACAAGCTTGTACAAGGGTTTACAGGTTTGTACAAGGTTGTACAAGTGTGTACAAGGTTGTACAAGTATGTACAAGAATGTACAAGTTTGTACAAGTGTGTACAAGTTTGTAAAAGGTTGTACAAGTGTGTACAAGGGTGTACAAATGTGTACAAGGATGTAAAAGTGTGTACAAGTGTGTACAAGTTTGTACAAGGTTGTACAAGTGTGTACAAGTTTGTACAAGGTTGTACAAATTTGTACAAGTGTGTACAAGGTTGTACAAGTGTGTACAAGGGTGTACAAGTTTGTACAAGTGTGTACAAGTTTGTACAAGGGTGTACACGTGTGTACAAGGTTTTACAATTGTGTACAAGGTTGTACAAGTGTGTACAAGGTTGTACAAGTGTGTACAAGGTTGTACAAGTGTGTACAAGTTTGTACAAGTGTGTACAAGGTTGTACAAGTGTACACAAGTTTCTACAAGTGTGTACAAGTTTGTACAAGTGTGTACAAGTTTGTACAAGTTTGTACAAATGTGTACAAGGGTGTACAAAAGTGTACAAGGGTGTACAAGGGTGTACAAGTGTGTACAAGGGTGTACAAGTATGTACAAGAATGTACAATTTTGTACAAGTGTGTACAAGTTTGTAAAAGGTTGTACAAGTGTGTACAAGGGTGTACAAGTGTGTACAAGGTTGTACAAATGTGTACAAGCTTGAACAAGTGTGTACAAGGTTGTACAAGTGTGTACAAGGTTGTACAAGTGTGTACAAGGTTGCACAAGTGTGTACAAGAGTGTACAATCGTGTACAAGCTTGTACAAGTGTGTACAAGGGTGTACAGGTTTGTACAAGGTTGTACAAGTGTGTACAAGGTTGTACAAGTGTGTACAATGTTGTACAAGTGTGTACAAGGGTGTACAAGTTTGTACAAGTGTGTACAAGTTTGTACAAGTGTGTACAAGTTTGTACAAGTTTGTACAAATGTATACAAGGGTGTACAAAAGTGTACAAGGGTACACAAGTTTGTACAAGGGTGTACAAGTATGTACAAGAATGTACAAGTTTGTACAAGTGTGTACAAGTTTGTACAAGTGTGTACAAGTTTGTAAAAGGTTGTACAAGTGTGTACAAGGGTGTACAAGTGTGTACAAGGGTGCACAAGTGTGTACAAGGGTGTACAATCGTGTACAAGCTTGTACAAGTGTGTACAAGGTTTGTACAAGTGTGTACAAGGTTGTTCAAGTGTGTACAAGCTTGTACAAGTGTGTACAAGGTTGTACAAGTGTGTACAAGGTTGTACAAGTGTGTACAAGCTTGTACAAGTGTGTACAAGGTTTGTACAAGTGTGTACAAGGTTGTTCAAGTGTGTACATTTTTGTACAAGTGTGTTTAAGTTTGTACAAGGTTGTACAAATGTGTACAAGGGTGTACAAAAGTGTTCAAGGGTGCACAAGTTTGTACAAGGGTGTACAAGTGTGTACAAGCTTGTACAAGTGTGTACAAGGGTGTACAGGTTTGTACAAGGTTGTACAAGTGTGTACAAGGGTGTACAAGTATGTACAAGAATGTAAAATTTTGTACAAGTGTGTACGAGGGTGTACAAGTGTGTACAAGGTTGTAAAAGTGTGTACAAGGTTTTACAATTGTGTACAAGGTTGTACAAGTGTGTACAAGGTTGTACAAGTGTGTACGAGGTTGTACAAGTGTGTACAAGGTTGTACAAGTGTGTACAATGTTGTACAAGTGTGTACAAGCTTGTACAAGTGTACACAAGTTTGTACAAGTGTGTACAAGTTTGTACAAGTGTGTACAAGTTTGTACAAGGTTGTACAAATGTGTACAAGGGTGTACAAAAGTGTACAAGGGTGCACAAGTTTGTACAAGGGTGTACAAGTGTGTACAAGCTTGTACAAGTGTGTACAAGCTTGTACAAGTGTGTACAAGGGTGTACAGGTTTGTACAAGGTTGTACAAGTGTGTACAATGTGTACAAGTATGTACAAGAATGTACAATTTTGTACAAGTGTGTACAAGTTTGTAAAAGGTTGTACAAGTGTGTACAAGGGTGTACAAGTGTGTACAAGGTTGTACAAGTGTGTACAAGCTTGAACAAGTGTGTACAAGGTTGTACAAGTGTGTACAAGGTTGTACAAGTGTGTACAAGGTTGCACAAGTGTGTACAAGAGTGTACAATCGTGTACAAGCTTGTACAAGTGTGTACAAGGGTGTACAGGTTTGTACAAGGTTGTACAAGTGTGTACAAGGTTGTACAAGTGTGTACAAGGGTGTACAAGTTTGTACAAGGGTGTACAAGTGTGTACAAGCTTGTACAAGTGTGTACAAGCTTGTACAAGTGTGTACAAGGGTGTACAGGTTTGTACAATTTTGTACAAGTGTTTACAAGGGTGTACAAGTATGTACAAGAATGTACAAGTTTGTACAAGTGTGTACAAGTTTGTAAAAGGTTGTACATGTGTGTACAAGGGTGTACAAGTGTGTACAAGGGTGCACAAGTGTGTACAAGGGTGTACAATCGTGTACAAGCTTGTACAAGTGTGTACAAGGGTGTACAGGTTTGTACAAGGTTGTACAAGTGTGTACAAGGGTGTACAAATGTATACAAGGATGTAAAAGTTTGTACAAGTGTGTACAAGTTTGTACAAGGTTGTACAAGTAAGTACAAGTTTGTACAAGAATGTACAAGTGTGTACAAGGTTTTACAATTGTGTAAAAGGTTGTACAAGTGTGTACAAGGTTGTACAAGTGTGTACAAGCTTGTACAAGTGTGTACAAGGTTGTACAAGTGTGTACAAGGTTGTACAAGTGTGTACAAGCTTGTACAAGTGTGTACAAGGTTGTACAAGTGTGTACAAGGTTGTTCAAGTGTGTACATGTTTGTACAAGTGTGTTTAAGTTTGTACAAGGTTGTACAAATGTGTACAAGGGTGTACAAAAGTGTTCAAGGGTGCACAAGTTTGTACAAGGGTGTACAAGTGTGTACAAGCTTGTACAAGTGTGTACAAGCTTGTACAAGTGTGTACAAGTTTGTACAAGTGTGTACAAGGGTGTACAGGTTTGTACAAGGTTGTACAAGTGTGTACAAGGGTGTACAAGTATGTACAAGAATGTAAAATTTTGTACAAGTGTGTACAAGGGTGTACAAGTGCGTACAAGCTTGTACAAGTGTGTACAAGGGTGTACAGGTTTGTACAAGGTTGTACAAGTGTGTACAAGGGTGTACAAGTATGTACAAGAATGTAAAATTTTATACAAGTGTGTACAAGGGTGTACAAGTGTGTACAAGGTTGTACAAGTGTGTACAAGGTTTTACAATTGTGTACAAGGTTGTACAAGTGTGTACAAGGTTGTACAAGTGTGTACGAGGTTGTACAAGTGTGTACGAGGTTGTACAAGTGTGTACAAGGTTGTACAAGTGTGTACAAGGTTGTACAGGTGTACACAAGTTTGTACAAGTGTGTACAAGTTTGTACAAGTGTGTACAAGTTTGTACAAGGTTGTACAAATGTGTACAAGGGTGTACAAAAGTGTACAAGGGTGCACAAGTTTGTACAAGGGTGTACAAGTGTGTACAAGCTTGTACAAGTGTGTACAAGGGTGTACAGGTTTGTACAAGGTTGTACAAGTGTGTACAAGGGTGTACAAGTATGTACAAGAATGTACAATTTTGTACAAGTGTGTACAAGTTTGTAAAAGGTTGTACAAGTGTGTACAAGGGTGTACAAGTGTGTACAAGGTTGTACAAGTGTGTACAAGCTTGAACAAGTGTGTACAAGGTTGTACAAGTGTGTACAAGGTTGTACAAGTGTGTACAAGGTTGCACAAGTGTGTACAAGAGTGTACAATCGTGTACAAGCTTGTACAAGTGTGTACAAGGGTGTACAGGTTTGTACAAGGTTGTACAAGTGTGTACAAGGTTGTACAAGTGTGTACAAGGGTGTACAAGTTTGTACAAGTGTGTACAAGTTTGTACAAGTGTGTACAAGTTTGTACAAGTGTGTACAAGTTTGTACAAATGTATACAAGGGTGTACAAAAGTGTACAAGGGTGCACAAGTTTGTACAAGGGTGTACAAGTGTGTACAAGCTTGTACAAGTGTGTACAAGCTTGTACAAGTGTGTACAAGGGTGTACAGGTTTGTACAATTTTGTACAAGTGTTTGCAAGGGTGTACAAGTATGTACAAGAATGTACAAGTTTGTACAAGTGTGTACAAGTTTGTAAAAGGTTGTACATGTGTGTACAAGGGTGTACAAGTGTGTACAAGGGTGCACAAGTGTGTACAAGGGTGTACAATCGTGTACAAGCTTGTACAAGTGTGTACAAGGGTGTACAGGTTTGTACAAGGTTGTACAAGTGTGTACAAGGGTGTACAAATGTATACAAGGATGTTAAAATTTGTACAAGTGTGTACAAGTTTGTACAAGGTTGTACAAGTAAGTACAAGTTTGTACAAGAATGTACAAGTGTGTACAAGGTTTTACAATTGTGTAAAAGGTTGTACAAGTGTGTACAAGGTTGTACAAGTGTGTACAAGCTTGTACAAGTGTGTACAAGGTTGTACAAGTGTGTACAAGGTTGTACAAGTGTGTACAAGCTTGTACAAGTGTGTACAAGGTTGTACAAGTGTGTACAAGGTTGTTCAAGTGTGTACATGTTTGTACAAGTGTGTTTAAGTTTGTACAAGGTTGTACAAATGTGTACAAGGGTGTACAAAAGTGTTCAAGGGTGCACAAGTTTGTACAAGGGTGTACAAGTGTGTACAAGCTTGTACAAGTGTGTACAAGCTTGTACAAGTGTGTACAAGTTTGTACAAGTGTGTACAAGGGTGTACAGGTTTGTACAAGGTTGTACAAGTGTGTACAAGGGTGTACAAGTATGTACAAGAATGTAAAATTTTGTACAAGTGTGTACAAGGGTGTACAAGTGTGTACAAGGTTGTACAAGTGTGTACAAGGTTTTACAATTGTGTACAAGGTTGTACAAGTGTGTACAAGGTTGTACAAGTGTGTACGAGGTTGTACAAGTGTGTACAAGGTTGTACAAGTGTGTACAAGGTTGTACAAGTGTGTACAAGGTTGTACAAGTGTACACAAGTTTGTACAAGTGTGTACAAGTTTGTACAAGTGTGTACAAGTTTGTACAAGGTTGTACAAATGTGTACAAGGGTGTACAAAAGTGTACAAGGGTGCACAAGTTTGTACAAGGGTGTACAAGTGTGTACAAGCTTGTACAAGTGTGTACAAGCTTGTACAAGTGTGTACAAGCTTGTACAAGTGTGTACAAGGGTGTACAGGTTTGTACAAGGTTGTACAAGTGTGTACAAGGGTGTACAAGTATGTACAAGAATGTACAATTTTGTACAAGTGTGTACAAGTTTGTAAAAGGTTGTACAAGTGTGTACAAGGGTGTACAAGTGTGTACAAGGTTGTACAAGTGTGTACAAGCTTGAACAAGTGTGTACAAGGTTGTACAAGTGTGTACAAGGTTGTACAAGTGTGTACAAGGTTGCACAAGTGTGTACAAGAGTGTACAATCGTGTACAAGCTTGTACAAGTGTGTACAAGGGTGTACAGGTTTGTACAAGGTTGTACAAGTGTGTACAAGGTTGTACAAGTGTGTACAAGGGTGTACAAGTTTGTACAAGTGTGTACAAGTTTGTACAAGTGTGTACAAGTTTGTACAAGTTTGTACAAATGTATACAAGGGTGTACAAAAGTGTACAAGGGTGCAAAAGTTTGTACAAGGGTGTACAAGTGTGTACAAGCTTGTACAAGTGTGTACAAGCTTGTACAAGTGTGTACAAGGGTGTACAGGTTTGTACAATTTTGTACAAGTGTTTACAAGGGTGTACAAGTATGTACAAGAATGTACAAGTTTGTACAAGTGTGTACAAGTTTGTAAAAGGTTGTACATGTGTGTACAAGGGTGTACAAGTGTGTACAAGGGTGCACAAGTGTGTACAAGGGTGTACAATCGTGTACAAGCTTGTACAAGTGTGTACAAGGGTGTACAGGTTTGTACAAGGTTGTACAAGTGTGTACAAGGGTGTACAAATGTATACAAGGATGTAAAAGTTTGTACAAGTGTGTACAAGTTTGTACAAGGTTGTACAAGTAAGTACAATTTTGTACAAGAATGTACAAGTGTGTACAAGGTTTTACAATTGTGTAAAAGGTTGTACAAGTGTGTACAAGGTTGTACAAGTGTGTACAAGCTTGTACAAGTGTGTACAAGGTTGTACAAGTGTGTACAAGGTTGTACAAGTGTATACAAGCTTGTACAAGTGTGTACAAGGTTGTACAAGTGTGTACAAGGTTGTTCAAGTGTGTACATGTTTGTACAAGTGTGTTTAAGTTTGTACAAGGTTGTACAAATGTGTACAAGGGTGTACAAAAGTGTTCAAGGGTGCACAAGTTTGTACAAGGGTGTACAAGTGTGTACAAGCTTGTACAAGTGTGTACAAGGGTGTACAGGTTTGTACAAGGTTGTACAAGTGTGTACAAGGGTGTACAAGTATGTACAAGAATGTAAAATTTTGTACAAGTGTGTACAAGGGTGTACAAGTATGTACAAGGTTGTACAAGTGTGTACAAGGTTTTACAATTGTGTACAAGGTTGTACAAGTGTGTACAAAGTTGTACAAGTGTGTACGAGGTTGTACAAGTGTGTACAAGGTTGTACAAGTGTGTACAAGGTTGTACAAGTGTGTACAAGGTTGTACAAGTGTGTACAAGTTTGTACAAGTGTGTACAAGTTTGTACAAGTGTGTACAAGTTTGTACAAGGTTGTACAAATAAGACATCCCTCTAAATAACAAGACATCCCTCCAAATATTAAGACATCCCTCCAAATAACAAGACATCCCTCTAAATAACAAGACATCTCTCTAATAAACTAGACATTCCGCTAAATATTAAGACATTCCTCTAAATAACAAGACATCCCTCCAAATACCAAGACATCCCTCTAAATATTAAGACATCCCTCCAAATAACAAGACAACCCTTTAAAAAACAAGACATCCCTCTAAATAACAAGACATCCCTCTAAATATTAAGACATCCCTCTAAATAACAAGACATCCCTCTAAATATTAAGACATCCCTTTAAATAACAAGACATCTCTCTAAATAACAAGACATCCCTCTAAATAACAAGACATCCCACTAAATAACAAGACGTCCCTCTAAATAACAAGACATCCCTTTTAAATAACAAGACATTCCTCTAAATAACAAGACATCCCTCTAAATAACAAGACATCCCTCCAAATAAAAAGACATCCCTCTAAATAGCAAGACATCCCTCTAAATAACAAGACATCCCTCCAAATAACAAGATATCCCTCTAAATAACAAGACATTCCTCCAAATAACAAGACTTCCCTCCAAATAAGAAGACATCCCTCTAAATAACAAGACATCCCTCTAAATAACAAGACATCCCTCTAAATACCAAGACAACCCTCTAAAAAACAAGACATCCCTCCAAATAACAAGACAACCCTCTAAAAAACAAGACATCCCTCTAAATAAAAAGACATCTCTCCAAATAACAAGACATCCCACTAAAAAACAAGACATCCCTCTAAATATTAAGACATCCCTCTAAATAACAAGACATCCCTCCAAATATTAAGACATCCCTCTAAATAACAAGACATCCCTCTAAATAACAAGACATCCCTCTAATAAACTAGACATTCCTCTAAATATTAAGACATCCCTCTAAATAACAAGACATCCCTCTAAATAACAAGACATCCCTCCAAATATGAAGACATCCCTCTAAATAACAAGACATCCCTCTAAATAACAAGACATCTCTCTAAATATTAAGACATCCCTTCAAATAACAAGACATCCCTCTAAATAACAAGACATCCCTCTAAATAACAAGACATCCCTCTAAATAACAAGACATCCCTCTAAATAACAAGACATCCCTCTAAAAAACAAGACATCCCTCTAAATATTAAGACATCAATCTAAATAACAAGACATCCCTCCAAATAACAAGACAACCCTCTAAAAAACAAAAAAACCCTCTAAATAACAAGACATCTCTCTAAAAAACAAGACATCCCTCTAAATATCAAGACATCCCTCTAAATAACAAGACATCCATCTATATAACAAGACATTCCTCTAAATATTAAGACATCCCTCTAAATAACAAGACATACCTGTAAATAACAAGACATCCCTCTAAATAACAAGACATCCCATCTAAATTACAACACAACCCTCTAAAAAACAAGACATCCCTCCAAATAACAAGACAACCCTCTAAAAAACAAGACATCCCTCTAAATAACAAGACATCCCTCTAAATAACAAGACATCCCTCTAATAAACTAGACATTCCGCTAAATATTAAGACATCCCTCTAAATAACAAGACATCCCTCTAAATACCAAGACATCCCTCTAAATATTAAGACATCCCTCCAAATAACAAGACAACCCTTTAAAAAACAAGACATCCCTCTAAATAACAAGACATCCCTCTAAATAACAAGACATCCCTCTAAATATTAAGACATCCCTTCAAATAACAAGACATCCCTCTAAATATTAAGACATCCCTCTAAATAACAAGACATCCCTCTAAATATTAAGACATCCCTTTAAATAACAAGACATCTCTCTAAATAACAAGACATCCCTCTAATAACAAGACATCCCACTAAATAACAAGACATCCCTCTAAATAACAAGACATCCCTTTTAAATAACAAGACATTCCTCTAAATAACAAGACATCCCTCTAAATAACAAGACATCCCTCCAAATAAAAAGACATCCCTCTAAATAGCAAGACATCCCTCTAATAAACAAGACATTCCGCTAAATATTAAGACATCCCTCTAAATAACAAGACATCCCTCTAAATATTAAGACATCCCTTTAAATAACAAGACATCTCTCTAAATAACAAGACATCCCTCTAAATAACAAGACATCCCACTAAATAACAAGACATCCCTCTAAATAACAAGACATCCCTTTTAAATAACAAGACATTCCTCTAAATAACAAGACATCCCTCTAAATAACAAGACATCCCTCCAAATAAAAAGACATCCCTCTAAATAGCAAGACGTCCCTCTAATAAACAAGACATTCCGCTAAATATTAAGACATCCCTCTAAATAACAAGACATCCCATCTAAATTACAAGACAACCCTCGAAAAAACAAGACATCCCTCCAAATAACAAGACAACCCTCTAAAAAACAAGACATCCCTCTAAATAAAAAGACATCTCTCCAAATAACAAGACATCCCTCTAAATAACAAGACATCCCTCCAAATATTAAGACATCCCTCTAAATAACAAGACATCCCTCTAAATAACAAGACATCCCTCTAATAAACTAGACATTCCGCTAAATATTAAGACATCCCTCTAAATAACAAGACATCCCTCCAAATACCAAGACATCCCTCTAAATATTAAGACATCCCTCCAAATAACAAGAAAACCCTTTAAAAAACAAGACATCCCTCTAAATAACAAGACATCCCTCTAAATAACAAGACATCCCTCTAAGTATTAAGACATCCCTCCAAATAACAAGACTTCCCTCTAAATATTAAGACATCCCTCTAAATAACAAGACAACCCTCTAAATATTAAGACATCCCTTTAAATAACAAGACATCCCTCTAAATAACAAGACATCCCTCTAAATAACAAGACATCCCACTAAATAACAAGACGTCCCTCTAAATAACAAGACATCCCTTTTAAATAACAAGACATTCCTCTAAATAACAAGACATCCCTCTAAATAACAAGACATCCCTCCAAATAAAAAGACATCCCTCTAAATAGCAAGACATCCCTCTAAATAACAAGACATCCCTCCAAATAACAAGATATCCCTCTAAATAACAAGACATTCCTCCAAATAACAAGACTTCCCTCCAAATAAGAAGACATCCTTCTAAATAACAAGACATCCCTCTAAATAACAAGACATCAATCTAAATACCACGACATCCCTCCAAATAACAAGACAACCCTTTAAAAAACAAGACATCCCTCTAAATAACAAGACAACCCTCTAAATAACAAGACATCCCTCTAAATATTAAGACATCCCTTCAAATAACAAGACATCCCTCTAAATATTAAGACATCCCTCTAAATAACAAGACATCCCTCTAAATATTAAGACATCCCTTTAAATAACAAGACATCTCTCTAAATAACAAGACATCCCTCTAAATAACAAGACATCCCTCTAAATATTAAGACATCCCTCCAAATAACAAGACATCCCTCTAAATATTAAGACATCCCTCTAAATAACAAGACATCCCTCTAAATATTAAGACATCCCCTTAAATAACAAGACATCTCTCTAAATAACAAGACATCCCTCTAAATAACAAGACATCCCACTAAATAACAAGACATCCCTCTAAATAACAAGACATCCCTTTTAAATAACAAGACATTCCTCTAAATAACAAGACATCCCTCTAAATAACAAGACATCCCTCCAAATAACAAGAAATCCCTCAAAATAGCAAGACATCCCTCTAAATATTAAGACATCCCTCTAAATAACAAGACATCCCTCTAAATAAAAAGACATCCCTCTAAATAACTAGACATCCCTCCAAATACCAAGACATCCCTCTAAATAACAAGACATTCCTCTAAATAAAAAGACATCCCTCTAAATAACTAGACATCCCTCCAAATATAAAAGACATCCCTCTAAATAACAAGACATCCCTCTAAATAACAAGACATACCTCCAAATAACAAGACATCCCTCTAAATTATAAGACATCCCTCTTAATAATAAGCATCCCTCCAAATAACAAGACATCCCTCTAAATAACAAGACATCCCTCCAAATATGAAGAAACCCCTCCAAATATGAAGACATCCCTCTATATAACAAGACATCCCTCTAAATAACAAGACATCTCTCTAAATATTAAGACATCCCTTCAAATAACAGGACATCCCTCTAAATAACAAGACATCCCTCTAATTAACAAGACATCCCTCTAAATAACAAGACATCCCTCTAAATAACAAGACATCCCTCTAAAAAACAAGACATCCCTCTAAATATTAAGACATCAATCTAAATAACAAGACATCCCTCCAAATAACAAGACAACCCTCTAAAAAACAAAAAAACCCTCTAAATAACAAGACATCCCTCTAAATAACAAGACATCCCACTAAAAAACAAGACATCCCTCTAAATATTAAGACATCCCTCTAAATAACAAGACATCCCTCCAAATATTAAGACATCCCTCTAAATAACAAGACAACCCTCTAAATAACAAGACATCCCTCTAATAAACTAGACATTCCGCTAAATATTAAGACATCCCTCTAAATAACAAGACATCCCTCCAAATACCAAGATATCCCTCTAAATATTAAGACATCCCTCCAAATAACAAGAAAACCCTTTAAAAAACAAGACATCCCTCTAAATAACAAGACATCCCTCTAAATAACAAGACATCCCTCTAAATATTAAGACATCCCTCCAAATAACAAGAAATCCCTCTAAATATTAAGACATCCCTCTAAATAACAAGACATCCCTCTAAATATTAAGACATCCCTTTAAATAACAAGACATCTCTCTAAATAACAAGACATCCCTCTAAATAACAAGACATCCCACTAAATAACAAGACGTCCCTCTAAATAACAAGACATCCCTTTTAAATAACAAGACATTCCTCTAAATAACAAGACATCCCTCTAAATAACAAGACATCCCTCCAAATAAAAAGACATCCCTCTAAATAGCAAGACATCCCTCTAAATAACAAGACATCCCTCCAAATAACAAGATATCCCTCTAAATAACAAGACATCCCTCTAAATAACAAGACATCCCTCTAATAAACTAGACATTCCGCTAAATATTAAGACATCCCTCTAAATAACAAGACATCCCTCCAAATACCAAGACATCCCTCTAAATATTAAGACATCCTTCCAAATAACAAGAAAACCCTTTAAAAAACAAGACATCCCTCTAAATAACAAGACATCCCTCTAAATAACAAGACATCCCTCTAAATATTAAGACATCCCTCCAAATAACAAGACATCCCTCTAAATATTAAGACATCCCTCTAAATAACAAGACATCCCTCTAAATATTAAGACATCCCTTTAAATAACAAGACATCCCTCTAAATAACAAGACATCCCTCTAAATAACAAGACATCCCACTAAATAACAAGACGTCCCTCTAAATAACAAGACATCCCTTTTAAATAACAAGACATTCCTCTAAATAACAAGACATCCCTCTAAATAACAAGACATCCCTCCAAATAAAAAGACATCCCTCTAAATAGCAAGACATCCCTCTAAATAACAAGACATCCCTCCAAATAACAAGATATCCCTCTAAATAACAAGACATTCCTCCAAATAACAAGACTTCCCTCCAAATAAGAAGACATCCTTCTAAATAACAAGACATCCCTCTAAATAACAAGACATCCCTCTAAATACCAAGACATCCCTCCAAATAACAAGACAACCCTTTAAAAAACAAGACATCCCTCTAAATAACAAGACATCCCTCTAAATAACAAGACATCCCTCTAAATATTAAGACATCCCTTCAAATAACAAGACATCCCTCTAAATATTAAGACATCCCTCTAAATAACAAGACATCCCTCTAAATATTAAGATATCCCTTTAAATAACAAGACATCTCTCTAAATAACAAGACATCCCTCTAAATAACAAGACATCCCTCTAAATATTAAGACATCCCTCCAAATAACAAGACATCCCTCTAAATATTAAGACATCCCTCTAAATAACAAGACATCCCTCTAAATATTAAGACATCCCTTTAAATAACAAGACATCTCTCTAAATAACAAGACATCCCTCTAAATAACAAGACATCCCACTAAATAACAAGACATCCCTCTAAATAACAAGACATCCCTTTTAAATAACAAGACATTCCTCTAAATAACAAGACATCCCTCTAAATAACAAGACATCCCTCCAAATAACAAGAAATCCCTCAAAATAGCAAGACATCCCTCTAAATATTAAGACATCCCTTCAAATAACAAGACATCCCTCTAAATAACAAGACATCCCTCTAAATAACAAGACATCCCTCTAAATAAAAAGACATCCCTCTAAATAACTAGACATCCCTCCAAATACCAAGACATCCCTCTAAATAACAAGACATCCCTCTAAATAAAAAGACATCCCTCTAAATAACTAGACATCCCTCCAAATACCAAGACATCCCTCTAAATAACAAGACATCCCTCTAAATAACAAGACATACCTCCAAATAACAAGACATCCCTCTAAATTATAAGACATCCCTCTTAATAATAAGCATCCCTCCAAATAACAAGACATCCCTCTAAATAACAAGACATCCCTCCAAATATGAAGAAACCCCTCCAAATATGAAGACATCCCTCTATATAACAAGACATCCCTCTAAATAACAAGACATCTCTCTAAATATTAAGACATCCCTTCAAATAACAGGACATCCCTCTAAATAACAAGACATCCCTCTAAATAACAAGACATCCCTCTAAATAACAAGACATCCCTCTAAATAACAAGACATCCCTCTAAAAAACAAGACATCCCTCTAAATATTAAGACATCAATCTAAATAACAAGACATCCCTCCAAATAACAAGACAACCCTCTAAAAAACAAAAAAACCCTCTAAATAACAAGACATCCCTCTAAATAACAAGACATCCCACTAAAAAACAAGACATCCCTCTAAATATTAAGACATCCCTCTAAATAACAAGACATCCCTCCAAATATTAAGACATCCCTCTAAATAACAAGACATCCCTCTAAATAACAAGACATCCCTCTAATAAACTAGACATTCCGCTAAATATTAAGACATCCCTCTAAATAACAAGACATCCCTCCAAATACCAAGATATCTCTCTAAATATTAAGACATCCCTCCAAATAACAAGAAAACCCTTTAAAAAACAAGACATCCCTCTAAATAACAAGACATCCCTCTAAATAACAAGACATCCCTCTAAATATTAAGACATCCCTCCAAATAACAAGACATCCCTCTAAATATTAAGACATCCCTCCAAATAACAAGATATCCCTCTAAATAACAAGACATCCCTCTAAATAACAAGACATCCCTCTAATAAACTAGACATTCCGCTAAATATTAAGACATCCCTCTAAATAACAAGACATCCCTCCAAATACCAAGACATCCCTCTAAATATTAAGACATCCTTCCAAATAACAAGAAAACCCTTTAAAAAACAAGACATCCCTCTAAATAACAAGACATCCCTCTAAATAACAAGACATCCCTCTAAATATTAAGACATCCCTCCAAATAACAAGACATCCCTCTAAATATTAAGACATCCCTCTAAATAACAAGACATCCCTCTAAATATTAAGACATCCTGCGACGAAATTTTCTGCACTGGAAAAATAAATTTTAAAAGTGCAGTCGCAACCGTTTGCCGAGGATAGCTCAGCCTACAATGGCTGGGTAAAGTTCCAGGGTCTGCGACAAGGTCAGGGAAACCACTAGGCCAAAAGCCGGGTCTAACCGGTATAGGACTGGCTCATACATGGGCACTGTGAACAAGTCAAAAACAAGTCACCAAAACAAACGTGCAATAATCACTACCAGGCCTACGCCGATTCTCCACACTCCTAGGGGGTCGTTGCTGACTACGCAACTCGGGCTTCGTCCTAACTATCCAATAGTTAAGCCCAGAGTGCCTGAAACACGGTGAGTTACACGACGACTTGCCAATAAAAACCACAACGCGTGTTATCACCAGGCGGGGTCTACTAGGCCACTATAATCCAATACACAACTCTAATGCCCAAGCTAAGAATCAAACAGTTCACTCAATAATCGTACCACATAATAATATACAAGTACACTATAGGTAGAGTGACTACACCACTAGTAGCTGGTCTCAATAAATACCATAAGCCAAACAAGCAAAACTAAATGGCAATTGCACTATTAAAATATTGAGCTAATTAGTAGCAGATAAATAAATATTAAATACGTTCCAAACACTAGATAAATATATTATCTGATAGCCGGTACTCCGCTATCCAAGCTACCAAGCTAACGTGTTGGATTACTAAGCAAGCTGTTCAGGTTAAATTAAAATAATTAAATGATTAATCAATACCAACCCTACTGCTACTACCACTACTGCTACTATATCAACGTTATATTGCTTAGCCGGGCTTCTGTTAATAGGCTAATAAAACTAGCTACTAGCCTACTGGCCTCGTGCTTCCAACTACGCACGCTAAATCGTGCAGCCTAGGTTTGTCGGGCCTCAGAGTTATTAGTAATATAACTAACTCTAGGTACAACGCAAAATAATATCTACTACAGTCAATTAAATTATATTATTTGCGCTCTAGCACCTGCCCAGAACCGTCAGGAATACACTTTAATATTATTCCTGACTAATATAAATCCTAACTACCGTCAGGCTTTGACTAGCACGGTTACAACTCAAACCATGAAATCAGAGATGAATGTTTTAGTAACAACTATCAGCTCTTAAACCAAAATGTAAAGAACGTCGTCCACTCACCAATAGTGGGTCTGTACCCAACTTACACCAACACTGTTCACCGGTATCACCACACTCCGATGTACCACCAACGTACGCCAGCCGTCTCCACAGGCACAGGACACCAACACTCACTACTTGACTGTCCGAGATCCACCACTAGAATGTCCTTCTCCTATACTGTCCTGAAGATCTAGGATATCCCAGGCTTATCGGAACTGATAAGCCGGGTCAAAGGGCGCTAGGTAGCTTCGCCACCGCCACCTGCCTACCTCAACAACCGGTGCGCGGCCAAATAGCGAAAATTTACCCCCCTAGGAAAAATAACTCGTTACATCCCCCACTTACATCGGGATGAAAAAAAAGAAAACGGCCAAAAAGAAAAAAAATCTTTGAACTCCGGCCAAAACAGAATACTCCAACCCCTAACCCAATGGTGAACCCTACACCACAGGTCTCAAACTTAAAACAAAGAAAAACTCTTCTACTCGCCACTACCAGCCAACATGGTGCTGAATGATTTGGCATCAGGAACCAGACGGGGATTTCCATTGCAAGGGCCTTCGGGGTCTTCGTCACCAATTTTGACACTGTCCATGCGGCCACCTTGGCCAGAACAGTCATCACCCACGCCCATTCTTAGTACCTCTGTCCCACATGTCACCAATCCGAGGTCTCGGATGACATCCATACCCAGAATCATGTCTGTGGTGAGAGTGGGGACGTACAAGGCATCTCCCATCCACCGTCTTCCCGCAGCTTCTCCTGCTAGCCGAAACGAATACTCAGCCGTTGACCGTGACCCATCTGCCATCCTTAGAGGAGTGGTCTTCTTACAAGGCTCTATCCCCTGGCGTTTAAGATGTTCGGCGACTCCTCGCCCAACCAAGTTGACGACGGACCCAGTGTCCAGTAACGCCACGAAAACGCTGCCCATCAGCACAACTTCAACAAAGGGCCTTGTCTCTGAAATCAGCCGGTCCTCGTCTACTCCACCAACCAGGCTGTTTAGTTTTCCGAGCCACACGGACCACTCTTCTGAGGTCGTTCGTTTTGGGTGGCCTTGCCCAGTTGACCTCGTGATGCCTGAGCTGGCCTGTCGTTTCCCGCACGACATTCACACTGATTCACCGTCATGCCGGGTTTGCCACATCCATAACAGGAGACGGTCCTCGGCTTGCCACATTCTTTGGCAAAGTGACCAGTCTCCTGGCACCTAAAGCACCGTACACCATCAGCATCTTTCCTTGTCATTGCGGGCCTTCGTACACGAGTCTCGATCGAGTATGAACTAACCCGCTGCCCAACTGACTTGGCTTCAGGAGACGGTCTCTCGAAACTACCTCTTTCGAACGTGACAGTCTCAAGATTCTTTTCAGCTTTCTTCCTGGGAACGTAGGCGGTTTCCAAAACCAGCGCTACATTTGGTGAAGGAGGAGGTCGGAAGGCCGCCTTCTCTCGCAGATAGGCCTCATAGTCTTCAGCCAACTCCACCATCTCGGCCAGGTTGCTGAAATCACGCCGGCGTACCATCAGTTTGTACTCGGGACGCATATTGTTGTAGATCAAGTCCAATCTACCATGCTCCGACAACGTACCGCTACGCCTAAGCAAGGTACTTATGGCCACGACGTAATCTCGGAAGTGTTCGGTCTCACCCTGCGTCCTTTTCCGGATCTCCTCATCCAAATTCCTCTGATAACAAGGTGGAAGGAACTGGATCTCAAATTGATGCCGGAAAGCTTCAAAAGAGTACAGGAGCTCCTTGCAGTTCCTATACCAAAGAAGTGCTGAACCTTGCAGCAGCTCCGGTAGCGCTCTGAGCAGGTCCTCCGACGATATAGAGTACGAGACCATCAGCTCTTCAAGACGCTCCAGGAATGACACAGGGTCTCTACGTCCATCAAACTTCAAACCCCACTTTCGGACCATGTCACATATCTTGGAGCAATTCTTCGGCTCCACCCTGCTGGCCTCACTCGAGAGCATACCCGATCCACGTGGCACCTCCAGACTAGAAGGACGGACTGGTCTCTCCAAATGATCGTTAGGTCGCTGCCATCCCTCGGGTCTACTTGGTAACCCAAAGGTAGGCATGGGAGCAGCCAAAACAGGGGACGTAGGGTTGGCGGGTCTTTCGAACCCATAGCCGACCTCATTACTCGGCGAGCCTCTCGCCTGTCGCACCACCGATGCCAGATATTCTCGAAGAGTCCGGGTATCGGTCTCCAAAGACAACCCAAGGATCTCTTTAACCGCCTCTAACTCACTGCTAAGTCCCACTATCTCCGCTTGATTCGATCCCGTATTACCCAGTACCTGAGGTACGGTTCTAAGGGGGTCAGGAAACCCCACAGTTGTAGTAGCTGGCGGTAAAAATGTCGGTGCAGCAGCCCCAGCCGTACACAGCCGATCATCGCTGTACCGACGGGCATTCCGCTGCTTCCAAAACGACGAGAACCTCTGCCGTAACTCCGCAGAAGTACCAGTGGTCACCAAACCATACTGGTCCATCGTCCTCATGAGCTCCCCTTTCGAGAGGTCATAGATCCATCCCACGCGAACGTCCCGGGGCTGCGACCCCAAGGACAAAGTCGCTGGCGCGGAATAGGTCAACGAAGTTGTCACCGTCGTAGCCACTACTGAAGAAATTGTCGGCCAAACGGGCGAAGACGCCGGCCACAATGACGATGTCGTCATCACCGACAGTTCGGAGCTAACCCCAGAACTCGTCGTAGCAATAGCAGACGTAATAGGCGTACCGCCCAGCACAGACGTCGTACTCGTAGTCACAACCATATTTAAAATTCAAAACACCACGACAAATCCGCAAAAATAAGGGCGTAACCAATTAAAATATATTTAACACCGTTATAATAAATCAAACCAATTATAGGTGTGAAAGTCAAACCACAAATACACAATAAGGGTTCTCACTCAAATAATATTCAATGATAAAATTCAATTAATTAGCAAAATAATAAATCAAACCAATTATGGGTGTGAAAGTCAAACCACAAATACACAATAAGGGTTCTCACTCAAATAATATTCAATGATAAGGCTCAATTAATTAGCAAAATTAAAATTACTAACTAATATCTATGTATACAACCACTAAATAAATTAGGGTTCACAACACACCACACTGTAACAGAAAACAGGTTAGGCCTACCCAACCGACTATAAAATCACAGCAGGTCTGCCTAAAACTCTACTCGACAGCTCAGGTCCGCAGCCAATCTGCACAAGTCCGCAGCAAATCTGCACAAATAAAATTATTTTGTTCGGGCGCCGTTAATACGTCAGCAACTCAGCACCACTGCCAACCTCAGTCCCTGTTCGCAGGCGCCATCTTGCGACGATGTTTTCTGCACTGGAAAAATAAATTTTAAAAGTGCAGTCGCAACCGTTTGCCGAGGATAGCTCAGCCTACAATGGCTGGGTAAAGTTCCAGGGTCTGCGACAAGGTCAGGGAAACCACTAGGCCAAAAGCCGGGTCTAACCGGTATAGGACTGGCTCATACATGGGCACTGTGAACAAGTCAAAAACAAGTCACCAAAACAAACGTGCAATAATCACTACCAGGCCTACGCCGATTCTCCACACTCCTAGGGGGTCGTTGCTGACTACGCAACTCGGGCTTCGTCCTAACTATCCAATAGTTAAGCCCAGAGTGCCTGAAACACGGTGAGTTACACGACGACTTGCCAATAAAAACCACAACGCGTGTTATCACCAGGCGGGGTCTACTAGGCCACTATAATCCAATACACAACTCTAATGCCCAAGCTAAGAATCAAACAGTTCACTCAATAATCGTACCACATAATAATATACAAGTACACTATAGGTAGAGTGACTACACCACTAGTAGCTGGTCTCAATAAATACCATAAGCCAAACAAGCAAAACTAAATGGCAATTGCACTATTAAAATATTGAGCTAATTAGTAGCAGATAAATAAATATTAAATACGTTCCAAACACTAGATAAATATATTATCTGATAGCCGGTACTCCGCTATCCAAGCTACCAAGCTAACGTGTTGGATTACTAAGCAAGCTGTTCAGGTTAAATTAAAATAATTAAATGATTAATCAATACCAACCCTACTGCTACTACCACTACTGCTACTATATCAACGTTATATTGCTTAGCCGGGCTTCTGTTAATAGGCTAATAAAACTAGCTACTAGCCTACTGGCCTCGTGCTTCCAACTACGCACGCTAAATCGTGCAGCCTAGGTTTGTCGGGCCTCAGAGTTATTAGTAATATAACTAACTCTAGGTACAACGCAAAATAATATCTACTACAGTCAATTAAATTATATTATTTGCGCTCTAGCACCTGCCCAGAACCGTCAGGAATACACTTTAATATTATTCCTGACTAATATAAATCCTAACTACCGTCAGGCTTTGACTAGCACGGTTACAACTCAAACCATGAAATCAGAGATGAATGTTTTAGTAACAACTATCAGCTCTTAAACCAAAATGTAAAGAACGTCGTCCACTCACCAATAGTGGGTCTGTACCCAACTTACACCAACACTGTTCACCGGTATCACCACACTCCGATGTACCACCAACGTACGCCAGCCGTCTCCACAGGCACAGGACACCAACACTCACTACTTGACTGTCCGAGATCCACCACTAGAATGTCCTTCTCCTATACTGTCCTGAAGATCTAGGATATCCCAGGCTTATCGGAACTGATAAGCCGGGTCAAAGGGCGCTAGGTAGCTTCGCCACCGCCACCTGCCTACCTCAACAACCGGTGCGCGGCCAAATAGCGAAAATTTACCCCCCTAGGAAAAATAACTCGTTACAATCCCTTTAAATAACAAGACATCCCTCTAAATAACAAGACATCCCTCTAAATAACAAGACATCCCACTAAATAACAAGACGTCCCTCTAAATAACAAGACATCCCTTTTAAATAACAAGACATTCCTCTAAATAACAAGACATCCCTCTAAATAACAAGACATCCCTCCAAATAAAAAGACATCCCTCTAAATAGCAAGACATCCCTCTAAATAACAAGACATCCCTCCAAATAACAAGATATCCCTCTAAATAACAAGACATTCCTCCAAATAACAAGACTTCCCTCCAAATAAGAAGACATCCTTCTAAATAACAAGACATCCCTCTAAATAACAAGACATCCCTCTAAATACCAAGACATCCCTCCAAATAACAAGACAACCCTTTAAAAAACAAGACATCCCTCTAAATAACAAGACATCCCTCTAAATAACAAGACATCCCTCTAAATAAAAAGACATCCCTCTAAATAACTAGACATCCCTCCAAATACCAAGACATCCCTCTAAATAACAAGACATCCCTCTAAATAAAAAGACATCCCTCTAAATAACTAGACATCCCTCCAAATACCAAGACATCCCTCTAAATAACAAGACATCCCTCTAAATAACAAGACATACCTCCAAATAACAAGACATCCCTCTAAATTATAAGACATCCCTCTTAATAATAAGCATCCCTCCAAATAACAAGACATCCCTCTAAATAACAAGACATCCCTCCAAATATGAAGAAACCCCTCCAAATATGAAAACATCCCTCTATATAACAAGACATCCCTCTAAATAACAAGACATCTCTCTAAATATTAAGACATCCCTTCAAATAACAGGACATCCCTCTAAATAACAAGACATCCCTCTAAATAACAAGACATCCCTCTAAATAACAAGACATCCCTCTAAATAACAAGACATCCCTTTAAAAAACAAGACATCCCTCTAAATATTAAGACATCAATCTAAATAACAAGACATCCCTCCAAATAACAAAACAACCCTCTAAAAAACAAAAAAACCCTCTAAATAACAAGACATCCCTCTAAATAACAAGACATCCCACTAAAAAACAAGACATCCCTCTAAATATTAAGACATCCCTCTAAATAACAAGACATCCCTCCAAATATTAAGACATCCCTCTAAATAACAAGACATCCCTCTAAATAACAAGACATCCCTCTAATAAACTAGACATTCCGCTAAATATTAAGACATCCCTCTAAATAACAAGACATCCCTCCAAATACCAAGATATCTCTCTAAATATTAAGACATCCCTCCAAATAACAAGAAAACCCTTTAAAAAACAAGACATCCCTCTAAATAACAAGACATCCCTCTAAATAACAAGACATCCCTCTAAATATTAAGACATCCCTCCAAATAACAAGACATCCCTCTAAATATTAAGACATCCCTCTAAATAACAAGACATCCCTCTAAATATTAAGACATCCCTTTAAATAACAAGACATCTCTCTAAATAACAAGACATCCCTCTAAATAACAAGACATCCCACTAAATAACAAGACGTCCCTCTAAATAACAAGACATCCCTTTTAAATAACAAGACATTCCTCTAAATAACAAGACATCCCTCTAAATAACAAGACATCCCTCCAAATAAAAAGACATCCCTCTAAATAGCAAGACATCCCTCTAAATAACAAGACATCCCTCCAAATAACAAGATATCCCTCTAAATAACAAGACATTCCTCCAAATAACAAGACTTCCCTCCAAATAAGAAGACATCCCTCTAAATAACAAGACATCCCTCTAAATAACAAGACATCCCTCTAAATACCAAGACATCCCTCTAAATATTAAGACATCCCTCCAAATAACAAGACAACCCTTTAAAAAACAAGACATCCCTCTAAATAACAAGACATCCCTCTAAATAACAAGACATCCCTCTAAATATTAAGACATCCCTCTAAATAACAAGACATCCCTCTAAATATTAAGACATCCCTTTAAATAACAAGACATCTCTCTAAATAACAAGACATCCCTCTAAATAACAAGACATCCCTCTAAATATTAAGACATCCCTCCAAATAACAAGACATCCCTCTAAATATTAAGACATCCCTCTAAATAACAAGACATCCCTCTAAATATTAGGACATCCCTTTTAATAACAAGACATCTCTCTAAATAACAAGACATCCCTCTAAATAACAAGACATCTCACTAAAAAACAAGACATCCCTCTAAATAACAAGACATCCCTTTTAAATAACAAGACATTCCTCTAAATAACAAGACATCCCTCTAAATAAGAAGACATCCCTCCAAATAACAAGAAATCCCTCAAAAAAGCAAGACATCCCTCTAAATATTAAGACATCCCTTCAAATAACAAGACATCCCTCTAAATAACAAGACATCCCTCTAAATAACAAGACATCCCTCTAAATAACAAGACATCCCTCTAAATAACAAGACATCCCTCTAAAAAACAAGAAATCCCTCTAAATATTAAGACATCAATCTAAATAACAAGACATCCCTCCAAATAACAAGACAACCCTCTAAAAAACAAAAAAACCCTTTAAATAACAAGACATCTCTCTAAAAAACAAGACATCCCTCTAAATATCAAGACATCCCTCTAAATAACAAGACATCCATCTATATAACAAGACATTCCTCTAAATATTAAGACATCCCTCTAAATAACAAGACATACCTGTAAATAACAAGACATCCCTCTAAATAACAAGACATCCCATCTAAATTACAAGACAACCCTCTAAAAAACAAGACATCCCTCCAAATAACAAGACAACCCTCTAAAAAACAAGACATTCCTCTAAATAACAAGACATCCCTCTAAATAACAAGACATACCTGTAAATAACAAGACATCCCTCTAAATAACAAGACATCCCATCTAAATTACAAGACAACCCTCTAAAAAACAAGACATCCCTCCAAATAACAAGACAACCCTCTAAAAAACAAGACATCCCTCTAAATAACAAGACATCCCTCTAAATAACAAGACATCACTCTAAATATTAAGACATCCCTCCAAATAACAAGACAACCCTTTAAAAAACAAGACATCCCTCTAAATAACAAGACATCCCTCTAAATAACAAGACATCCCTTTTAAATTACAAGACATTCCTCTAAATAACAAGACATCCCTCTAAATATTAAGACATCCCTCTAAATAACAAGACATCCCTCCAAATAAAAAGACATCCCTCTAAATAGCAAGACATCCCTCTAATAAACAAGACATTCCGCTAAATATTAAGACATCCCTCTAAATAACAAGACATCCCATCTAAATTACAAGAAAACCCTCTAAAAAACAAGACAACCCTCTAAAAAACAAGACATCCCTCTAAATAAAAAGACATCTTAGACACAAGTGTGTACAAGGTTGTACAAGTGTGTACAAGGTTGTACAAGTGTGTACAAGGGTGTTTAAGTTTGTACAAGTGTGTACAAGTTTGTACAAGTGTGTACAAGTTTGTACAAGTGTGTACAAGTTTGTACAAGGTTGTACAAATGTATACAAGGTTGTACAAAAGTGTACAAGGGTGCACAAGTTTGTACAAGGGTGTACAAGTGTGTACAAGCTTGTAGAAGTGTGTACAAGCTTGTACAAGTGTGTACAAGGGTGTACAGGTTTGTACAAGGTTGTACAAGTGTTTACAAGGGAGTACAAGTATGTACAAGAATGTACAAGTTTGTACAAGTGTGTACAAGTGTGTACAAGGTTGTACAAGTGTGTACAAGGTTGTACAAGTGTGTACAAGGTTGTACAAGTGTGTACAAGGTTGTACAAGTGTGTACAAGGTTGAACAAGTGTGTACAAAGGTGTACAAGTGTGTACAAGGTTGTACAAGTGTGTACAAGGTTGTACAAGTGTGTACAAGGTTGTACAAGTGTGTACAAGGTTGTACAAGGTTGTACAATTGTGTACAAGGTTGTACAAGTGTGTACAAGGTTGTACAAGTGTGTACAAGGGTGTACAAGTGTGTACAAGCTTGTACAAGTGTGTACAAGGGTGTACAGGTTTGTACAAGGTTGTACAAGTGTTTACAAGGGTGTACAAGTATGTACAAGAATGTACAAGTTTGTACCAGTGTGTACAAGTTTGTAAAAGGTTGTACAAGTGTGTACAAGGGTGTACAAGTGTGTACAAGGGTGCACAAGTGTGTACAAGGGTGTACAATCGTGTACAAGCTTGTACAAGTGTGTACAAGGGTGTACAGGTTTGTACAAGGTTGTACAAGTGTGTACAAGGTTGTACAAGTGTGTACAAGGGTGTACAAGTTTGTACAAGTGTGTACAAGTTTGTACAATTGTGTACAAGTTTGTACAAGGTTGTACAAATGTATACAAGGGTGTACAAAAGTGTACAAGGGTGCACAAGTTTGTACAAGGGTGTACAAGTGTGTACAAGGGTGTACAAGTGTGTACAAGCTTGTACAAGTGTGTACAAGGGTGTACAGGTTTGTACAAGGTTGTACAAGTGTTTACAAGGGTGTACAAGTATGTACAAGAATGTACAAGTTTGTACAAGTGTGTACAAGTTTGTAAAAGGTTGTACAAGTGTGTACAAGGGTGTACAAGTGTGTACAAGGGTGCACAAGTGTGTACAAGGGTGTACAATCGTGTACAAGCTTGTACAAGTGTGTACAAGGGTGTACAGGTTTGTACAAGGTTGTACAAGTGTGTACAAGGTTGTACAAGTGTGTACAAGTTTGTACAATTGTGTACAAGTTTGTACAAGGTTGTACAAATGTATACAAGGGTGTACAAAAGTGTACAAGGGTGCACAAGTTTCTACAAGGGTGCACAAGTTTCTACAAGGGTGTACAAGTGTGTACAAGCTTGTACAAGTGTGTACAAGCTTGTACAAGTGTGTACAAGGGTGTACAGGTTTGTACAAGGTTGTACAAGTGTTTACAAGGGTGTACAAGTATGCACAAGAATGTACAAGTTTGTACAAGTGTGTACAAGTTTGTAAAAGGTTGTACAAGTGTATACAAGGGTGTACAAGTGTGTACAAGGGTGCACAAGTGTGTACAAGGGTGTACAATCTTGTACAAGCTTGTACAAGTGTGTACAAGGGTGTACAGGTTTGTACAAGGTTGTACAAGTGTGTACAAGGGTGTACAAATGTGTACAAGGATGAAAAAGTTTGTACAAGTGTGTACAAGTTTGTACAAGGTTGTACAAGTAAGTACAAGTTTGTACAAGAATGTACAAGTGTGTACAAGGTTTTACAATTGTGTAAAAGGTTGTACAAGTGTGTACAAGGTTGTACAAGTGTGTACAAGGTTGTACAAGTGTGTACAAGGTTGTACAAGTGTGTACAAGTTTGTACAAGTGTGTACAAGTTTGTACAAGTGTGTACAAGGTTGTACAAGTGTGTACAAGGTTGTACAAGTGTGTACAAGGTTGTACAAGTGTGTACAAGGTTGTACAAGTGTGTACAAGGGTGCACAAGTGTGTACAAGGGTGTACAATCGTGTACATGCTTGTACAAGTTTTTATAAGGTTGTACAAGTGTGTACAAGGTTGTACAAGTGTGTACAAGGTTGTACAAACGTGTACAAGGTTGTACAAGTGTGTACAAGGTTGTACAAGTGTGTACAAGGTTGTATAAGTGTGTACAAAGGTGTACAAGTGTGTACAAGGTTGTACAAGTGTGTACAAGGTTGTACAAGTGTGTACATGGTTGTACAAGGTTGTACAATTGTGTACAAGGTTGTACAAGTGTGTACAAGGTTGTACAAGTGTGTACAAGGGTGTACAAGTTTGTACAAGTGTGTACAAGTTTGTACAAGTGTGTACAAGTTTGTACAAGGTTGTACCAATGTATACAAGGGTGTACAAAAGTGTACAAGGGTGCACAAGTTTGTACAAGGGTGTACAAGTGTGTACAAGCTTGTACAAGTGTGTACAAGCTTGTACAAGTGTGTACAAGGGTGTACAGGTTTGTACAAGGTTGTACAAGTGTTTACAAGGGTGTACAAAAGAATGTACAAGTTTGTACAAGTGTGTACAAGTTTGTAAAAGGTTGTACAAGTGTGTACAAGGTTGTACAAGTGTGTACAAGGTTGTATCATAGTGTACAAGGTTGTACAAGTGTGTACAAAGGTGTACAAGTGTGTACATGGTTGTACAAGGTTGTACAATTGTGTACAAGGTTGTACAAGTGTGTACAAGGTTGCACAAGTTTGTACAAGGGTGTACAAGTGTGTACAAGCTTGTACAAGTGTGTACAAGCTTGTACAAGTGTGTACAAGTTTGTACAAGTTTGTACAAGGTTGTACAAGTGTTTACAAGGGTGTACAAGTATGTACAAGAATGTTCAAGTTTGTACAAGTGTGTACAAGTTTGTAAAAGGTTGTACAAGTGTGTACAAGGGTGTACAAGTGTGTACAAGGGTGCACAAGTGTGTACAAGGGTGTACAATCGTGTACAAGCTTGTACAAGTGTGTACAAGGGTGTACAGGTTTGTACAAGGTTGTACAAGTGTGTACAAGGGTGTACAAATGTGTACAAGGATGTAAAAGTTTGTACAAGTGTGTACAAGTTTTTACAAGGTTGTACAAGTAAGTACAAGTTTGTACAAGAATGTACAAGTGTGTACAAGGTTTTACAATTGTGTAAAAGGTTGTACAAGTGTGTACAAGGTTGTACAAGTGTGTACAAGGTTGTACAAGTGTGTACAAGCTTGTACAAGTGTGTACAAGGTTGTACAAGTGTGTACAAGGATGTACAAGTGTGTACAAGGTTGTACAAGTGTGTAAAAGTTTGTTCAAGTGTGTACAAGTTTGTACTAGGTTGTACAAATGTGTACAAGGGTGTACAAAAGTGTACAAGGGTGCACAAGTTTGTACAAGGGTGTACAAGTGTGTACAAGTTTGTACAAGTGTGTACAAATTTGTACAAGGGTTTAGAGGTTTGTACAAGGTTGTACAAGTGTGTACAAGGGTGTACAAGTATGTACAAGAATGTACAAGTTTGTACAAGTGTGTACAAGGGTGTACAAGTATGTACAAGAATGTACAAGTTTGTACAAGTGTGTACAAGGGTGTACAAATGTGTACAAGTATGTAAAAGTTTGTACAAGTGTGTACAAGTTTGTAGTAGGTTGTACAAGGTTGTACAAGTGTGTACAAGGTTGTACAAGTGTGTACAAGTGTGTACAAGCTTGTACAAGTGTGTACAAGGGTGTACAGGTTTGTACAAGGTTGTACAAGTGTTTACAAGGGTGTACAAGTATGCACAAGAATGTACAAGTTTGTACAAGTGTGTACAAGTTTGTAAAAGGTTGTACAAGTGTATACAAGGGTGTACAAGTGTGTACAAGGGTGCACAAGTGTGTACAAGGGTGTACAATCTTGTACAAGCTTGTACAAGTGTGTACAAGGGTGTACAGGTTTGTACAAGGTTGTACAAGTGTGTACAAGGGTGTACAAATGTGTACAAGGATGAAAAAGTTTGTACAAGTGTGTACAAGTTTGTACAAGGTTGTACAAGTAAGTACAAGTTTGTACAAGAATGTACAAGTGTGTACAAGGTTTTACAATTGTGTAAAAGGTTGTACAAGTGTGTACAAGGTTGTACAAGTGTGTACAAGGTTGTACAAGTGTGTACAAGGTTGTACAAGTGTGTACAAGTTTGTACAAGTGTGTACAAGTTTGTACAAGTGTGTACAAGGTTGTACAAGTGTGTACAAGGGTGCACAAGTGTGTACAAGGGTGTACAATCGTGTACATGCTTGTACAAGTTTTTATAAGGTTGTACAAGTGTGTACAAGGTTGTACAAGTGTGTACAAGGTTGTACAAACGTGTACAAGGTTGTACAAGTGTGTACAAGGTTGTACAAGTGTGTACAAGGTTGTATAAGTGTGTACAAAGGTGTACAAGTGTGTACAAGGTTGTACAAGTGTGTACAAGGTTGTACAAGTGTGTACATGGTTGTACAAGGTTGTACAATTGTGTACAAGGTTGTACAAGTGTGTACAAGGTTGTACAAGTGTGTACAAGGGTGTACAAGTTTGTACAAGTGTGTACAAGTTTGTACAAGTGTGTACAAGTTTGTACAAGGTTGTACCAATGTATACAAGGGTGTACAAAAGTGTACAAGGGTGCACAAGTTTGTACAAGGGTGTACAAGTGTGTACAAGCTTGTACAAGTGTGTACAAGCTTGTACAAGTGTGTACAAGGGTGTACAGGTTTGTACAAGGTTGTACAAGTGTTTACAAGGGTGTACAAAAGAATGTACAAGTTTGTACAAGTGTGTACAAGTTTGTAAAAGGTTGTACAAGTGTGTACAAGGTTGTACAAGTGTGTACAAGGTTGTATCATAGTGTACAAGGTTGTACAAGTGTGTACAAAGGTGTACAAGTGTGTACATGGTTGTACAAGGTTGTACAATTGTGTACAAGGTTGTACAAGTGTGTACAAGGTTGCACAAGTTTGTACAAGGGTGTACAAGTGTGTACAAGCTTGTACAAGTGTGTACAAGCTTGTACAAGTGTGTACAAGTTTGTACAAGTTTGTACAAGGTTGTACAAGTGTTTACAAGGGTGTACAAGTATGTACAAGAATGTTCAAGTTTGTACAAGTGTGTACAAGTTTGTAAAAGGTTGTACAAGTGTGTACAAGGGTGTACAAGTGTGTACAAGGGTGCACAAGTGTGTACAAGGGTGTACAATCGTGTACAAGCTTGTACAAGTGTGTACAAGGGTGTACAGGTTTGTACAAGGTTGTACAAGTGTGTACAAGGGTGTACAAATGTGTACAAGGATGTAAAAGTTTGTACAAGTGTGTACAAGTTTTTACAAGGTTGTACAAGTAAGTACAAGTTTGTACAAGAATGTACAAGTGTGTACAAGGTTTTACAATTGTGTAAAAGGTTGTACAAGTGTGTACAAGGTTGTACAAGTGTGTACAAGGTTGTACAAGTGTGTACAAGCTTGTACAAGTGTGTACAAGGTTGTACAAGTGTGTACAAGGATGTACAAGTGTGTACAAGGTTGTACAAGTGTGTAAAAGTTTGTTCAAGTGTGTACAAGTTTGTACTAGGTTGTACAAATGTGTACAAGGGTGTACAAAAGTGTACAAGGGTGCACAAGTTTGTACAAGGGTGTACAAGTGTGTACAAGTTTGTACAAGTGTGTACAAATTTGTACAAGGGTTTAGAGGTTTGTACAAGGTTGTACAAGTGTGTACAAGGGTGTACAAGTATGTACAAGAATGTACAAGTTTGTACAAGTGTGTACAAGGGTGTACAAGTATGTACAAGAATGTACAAGTTTGTACAAGTGTGTACAAGGGTGTACAAATGTGTACAATTATGTAAAAGTTTGTACAAGTGTGTACAAGTTTGTAGTAGGTTGTACAAGGTTGTACAAGTGTGTACAAGGTTGTACAAGTGTGTACAAGGTTGTACAAGTGTGTACAAGGGTTCACAAGTGTGTACAAGGGTGTACAATCGTGTACAAGCTTGTACAATCGTGTACAAGCTTGTACAAGTGTGTACAAGGGTTTACAGGTTTGTACAAGGTTGTACAAGTGTGTACAAGGGTGTACAAATGTGTACAAGGATGTAAAAGTTTATACAAGTGTGTACAAGTTTGTACAAGGTTGTTTAAGTGTGTACAATGTTTTACAATTGTGTACAAGGTTATACAAGTGTGTACAAGGTTGTACAAGTGTGTACAAGGATGTACAAGTGTGTACAAGGTTGTACAAGTGTGTACAAGTTTGTACAAGTGTGTACAAGTTTGTACAAGGTTGTACAAATGTGTACAAGGGTGTACAAAAGTGTACAAGGGTGCACAAGTTTGTACAAGGGTGTACAAGTGTGTACAAGGGTGTACAGGTTTGTACAAGGTTGTACAAGTGTGTACAAGCTTGAACAAGTGTGTACAAGGTTGTACAAGTGTTTACAAGGTTATACAAGTGTGTACAAGGTTGTACAAGTGTGTACAAGGATGTACAAGTGTGTACAAGGTTGTACAAGTGTGTACAAGTTTGTACAAGTGTGTACAAGTTTGTACAAGGTTGTACAAATGTGTACAAGGGTGTACAAAAGTGTACAAGGGTGCACAAGTTTGTACAAGGGTGTACAAGTGTGTACAAGCTTGTACAAGTGTGTACAATGGTGTACAGGTTTGTACTAGGTTGTACAAATGTGTACAAGGATGTACAAGTATGTACAAGAATGTACAATTTTGTACAAGTGTGTACAAGTTTGTAAAAGGTTGTACAAGTGTGTACAAGGGTGAACAAGTGTGTACAAGGTTGTACAAGTGTGTACAAGCTTGTACAAGTGTGTACAAGCTTGTACAAGTGTGTACAAGGGTGTACAAGTGTGTACAAGGTTGTACAAGTTTTTACAAGGTTGTACAAGTGTGTACAAGGTTGTACAAGTGTGTACAAGGTTGTACAAGTGTGTACAAGGTTGTACAAGGTTGTACAATTGTGTACAAGGTTGTACAAGTGTGTACAAGGTTGTACAAGTGTGTACAAGGTTGTACAAGTGTGTACAAGGGTGTACAAGTTTGTACAAGTGTGTACAAGGTTGTACAAGTGTGTACAAGGGTGTACAAGTTTGTACAAGTGTGTACAAGTTTGTACAATTGTGTACAAGTTTGTACAAGGTTGTACAAATGTATACAAGGGTGCACAAGTGTGTACAAGGGTGTACAATCGTGTACAAGCTTGTACAAGTGTGTACAAGGGTGTACATGTTTGTACAAGGTTGTACAAGTGTGTACAAGGGTGTACAAATGTGTACAAGGATGTAAAAGTTTGTACAAGTGTGTACAAGGTTGTACAAGGTTGTACAAGTAAGTACAAGTTTGTACAAGAATGTACAAGTGTGTACAAGGTTTTACAATTGTGTAAAAGGTTGTACAAGTGTGTACAAGGTTGTACAAGCGTGTTCCATGTTGAACAAGTGTGTACAAGGTTGTACAAGTGTGTACAAGGTTGTACAAGTGTGTACAAGTTTGTTCAAGTGTGTACAAGTTTGTACAAGGTTGTACAAATGTGTACAAGGGTGTACAAAAGTGTACAAGGGTGCACAAGTTTGTACAAGGGTGTACAAGTGTGTACAAGCTTGTACAAGTGTGTACAAGCTTGTACAAGGGTTTACAGGATTGTACAAGGTTGTACAAGTGTGTACAAGGGTGTACAAGTATGTACAAGAATTTACAAGTTTGTACAAGTGTGTACAAGGGTGTACAAGTATGTACAAGAATGTACAAGTTTGTACAAGTGTGTACAAGGATGTACAAATGTGTACAAGGATGTAAAAGTTTGTACAAGTGTGTACAAGTTTGTACAAGGTTGTACAAGGTTGTACAAGTGTGTACAAGGTTGTACAAGTGTGTACAAGGTTGTACAAGTGTGTACAAGGTTGTACAAGGTTGTACAAGTGTGTACAAGGTTGTACAAGTGTGTACAAGGTTGTACAAGTGTGTACAAGGTTGTATAAGTGTGTACAAGGTTGAAAAAGTGTGTACAAGGTTGTTTAAGTGTGTACAATGTTTTACAATTGTGTACAAGGTTATACAAGTGTGTACAAGGTTGTACAAGTGTGTACAAGGATGTACAAGTGTGTACAAGGTTGTACAAGTGTGTACAAGTTTGTACAAGTGTGTACAAGTTTGTACAAGGTTGTACAAATGTGTACAAGGGTGTACAAAAGTGTACAAGAGTGCACAAGTTTGTACAAGGGTGTACAAGTGTGTACAAGGGTGTACAGGTTTGTACAAGGTTGTACAAGTGTGTTCAAGGTTTTACAATTGTGTACAAGGTTGTACAAGTGTGTACAAGCTTGTACAAGTGTGTACAAGGTTGTACAAGTGTGTACAAGCTTGTACAAGTGTGTACAAGGTTGTACAAGTGTGTACATGGTTTTTCAAGTGTGTACATGTTTGTACAAGTGTGTTTAAGTTTGTACAAGGTTGTACAAATGTGTACAAGGGTGTACAAAAGTGTACAAGGGTGCACAAGTTTGTACAAGGGTGTACAAGTGTGTACAAGCTTGTACAAGTGTGTACAATGGTGTACAGGTTTGTACTAGGTTGTACAAATGTGTACAAGGATGTACAAGTATGTACAAGAATGTACAATTTTGTACAAGTGTGTACAAGTTTGTAAAAGGTTGTACAAGTGTGTACAAAGGTGAACAAGTGTGTACAAGGTTGTACAAGTGTGTACAAGCTTGTACAAGTGTGTACAAGCTTGTACAAGTGTGTACAAGGGTGTACAAGTGTGTACAAGGTTGTACAAGTTTTTACAAGGTTGTACAAGTGTGTACAAGGTTGTACAAGTGTGTACAAGGTTGTACAAGTGTGTACAAGGTTGTACAAGGTTGTACAATTGTGTACAAGGTTGTACAAGTGTGTACAAGGTTGTACAAGTGTGTACAAGGTTGTACAAGTGTGTACAAGGGTGTCCAAGTTTGTACAAGTGTGTACAAGGTTGTACAAGTGTGTACAAGGGTGTACAAGTTTGTACAAGTGTGTACAAGTTTGTACAATTGTGTACAAGTTTGTACAAGGTTGTACAAATGTATACAAGGGTGCACAAGTGTGTACAAGGGTGTACAATCGTGTACAAGCTTGTACAAGTGTGTACAAGGGTGTACAGGTTTGTACAAGGTTGTACAAGTGTGTACAAGGGTGTACAAATGTGTACAAGGATGTAAAAGTTTGTACAAGTGTGTACAAGTTTTTACAAGGTTGTACAAGTAAGTACAAGTTTGTACAAGAATGTACAAGTGTGTACAAGGTTTTACAATTGTGTAAAAGGTTGTACAAGTGTGTACAAGGTTGTACAAGTGTGTACAAGGTTGTACAAGTGTGTACAAGGATGTACAAGTGTGTACAAGGTTGTACAAGTGTGTAAAAGTTTGTTCAAGTGTGTACAAGTTTGTACTAGGTTGTACAAATGTGTACAAGGGTGTACAAAAGTGTACAAGGGTGCACAAGTTTGTACAAGGGTGTACAAGTGTGTACAAGTTTGTACAAGTGTGTACAAATTTGTACAAGGGTTTAGAGGTTTGTACAAGGTTGTACAAGTGTGTACAAGGGTGTACAAGTATGTACAAGAATGTACAAGTTTGTACAAGTGTGTACAAGGGTGTACAAGTATGTACAAGAATGTACAAGTTTGTACAAGTGTGTACAAGGGTGTACAAATGTGTACAAGTATGTAAAAGTTTGTACAAGTGTGTACAAGTTTGTAGTAGGTTGTACAAGGTTGTACAAGTGTGTACAAGGTTGTACAAGTGTGTACAAGGTTGTACAAGTGTGTACAAGGGTTCACAAGTGTGTACAAGGGTGTACAATCGTGTACAAGCTTGTACAATCGTGTACAAGCTTGTACAAGTGTGTACAAGGGTTTACAGGTTTGTACAAGGTTGTACAAGTGTGTACAAGGGTGTACAAATGTGTACAAGGATGTAAAAGTTTATACAAGTGTGTACAAGTTTGTACAAGGTTGTTTAAGTGTGTACAATGTTTTACAATTGTGTACAAGGTTATACAAGTGTGTACAAGGTTGTACAAGTGTGTACAAGGATGTACAAGTGTGTACAAGGTTGTACAAGTGTGTACAAGTTTGTACAAGTGTGTACAAGTTTGTACAAGGTTGTACAAATGTGTACAAGGGTGTACAAAAGTGTACAAGGGTGCACAAGTTTGTACAAGGGTGTACAAGTGTGTACAAGGGTGTACAGGTTTGTACAAGGTTGTACAAGTGTGTACAAGCTTGAACAAGTGTGTACAAGGTTGTACAAGTGTTTACAAGGTTATACAAGTGTGTACAAGGTTGTACAAGTGTGTACAAGGATGTACAAGTGTGTACAAGGTTGTACAAGTGTGTACAAGTTTGTACAAGTGTGTACAAGTTTGTACAAGGTTGTACAAATGTGTACAAGGGTGTACAAAAGTGTACAAGGGTGCACAAGTTTGTACAAGGGTGTACAAGTGTGTACAAGCTTGTACAAGTGTGTACAATGGTGTACAGGTTTGTACTAGGTTGTACAAATGTGTACAAGGATGTACAAGTATGTACAAGAATGTACAATTTTGTACAAGTGTGTACAAGTTTGTAAAAGGTTGTACAAGTGTGTACAAGGGTGAACAAGTGTGTACAAGGTTGTACAAGTGTGTACAAGCTTGTACAAGTGTGTACAAGCTTGTACAAGTGTGTACAAGGGTGTACAAGTGTGTACAAGGTTGTACAAGTTTTTACAAGGTTGTACAAGTGTGTACAAGGTTGTACAAGTGTGTACAAGGTTGTACAAGTGTGTACAAGGTTGTACAAGGTTGTACAATTGTGTACAAGGTTGTACAAGTGTGTACAAGGTTGTACAAGTGTGTACAAGGTTGTACAAGTGTGTACAAGGGTGTACAAGTTTGTACAAGTGTGTACAAGGTTGTACAAGTGTGTACAAGGGTGTACAAGTTTGTACAAGTGTGTACAAGTTTGTACAATTGTGTACAAGTTTGTACAAGGTTGTACAAATGTATACAAGGGTGCACAAGTGTGTACAAGGGTGTACAATCGTGTACAAGCTTGTACAAGTGTGTACAAGGGTGTACATGTTTGTACAAGGTTGTACAAGTGTGTACAAGGGTGTACAAATGTGTACAAGGATGTAAAAGTTTGTACAAGTGTGTACAAGGTTGTACAAGGTTGTACAAGTAAGTACAAGTTTGTACAAGAATGTACAAGTGTGTACAAGGTTTTACAATTGTGTAAAAGGTTGTACAAGTGTGTACAAGGTTGTACAAGCGTGTTCCATGTTGAACAAGTGTGTACAAGGTTGTACAAGTGTGTACAAGGTTGTACAAGTGTGTACAAGTTTGTTCAAGTGTGTACAAGTTTGTACAAGGTTGTACAAATGTGTACAAGGGTGTACAAAAGTGTACAAGGGTGCACAAGTTTGTACAAGGGTGTACAAGTGTGTACAAGCTTGTACAAGTGTGTACAAGCTTGTACAAGGGTTTACAGGATTGTACAAGGTTGTACAAGTGTGTACAAGGGTGTACAAGTATGTACAAGAATTTACAAGTTTGTACAAGTGTGTACAAGGGTGTACAAGTATGTACAAGAATGTACAAGTTTGTACAAGTGTGTACAAGGATGTACAAATGTGTACAAGGATGTAAAAGTTTGTACAAGTGTGTACAAGTTTGTACAAGGTTGTACAAGGTTGTACAAGTGTGTACAAGGTTGTACAAGTGTGTACAAGGTTGTACAAGTGTGTACAAGGTTGTACAAGGTTGTACAAGTGTGTACAAGGTTGTACAAGTGTGTACAAGGTTGTACAAGTGTGTACAAGGTTGTATAAGTGTGTACAAGGTTGAAAAAGTGTGTACAAGGTTGTTTAAGTGTGTACAATGTTTTACAATTGTGTACAAGGTTATACAAGTGTGTACAAGGTTGTACAAGTGTGTACAAGGATGTACAAGTGTGTACAAGGTTGTACAAGTGTGTACAAGTTTGTACAAGTGTGTACAAGTTTGTACAAGGTTGTACAAATGTGTACAAGGGTGTACAAAAGTGTACAAGAGTGCACAAGTTTGTACAAGGGTGTACAAGTGTGTACAAGGGTGTACAGGTTTGTACAAGGTTGTACAAGTGTGTTCAAGGTTTTACAATTGTGTACAAGGTTGTACAAGTGTGTACAAGCTTGTACAAGTGTGTACAAGGTTGTACAAGTGTGTACAAGCTTGTACAAGTGTGTACAAGGTTGTACAAGTGTGTACATGGTTTTTCAAGTGTGTACATGTTTGTACAAGTGTGTTTAAGTTTGTACAAGGTTGTACAAATGTGTACAAGGGTGTACAAAAGTGTACAAGGGTGCACAAGTTTGTACAAGGGTGTACAAGTGTGTACAAGCTTGTACAAGTGTGTACAATGGTGTACAGGTTTGTACTAGGTTGTACAAATGTGTACAAGGATGTACAAGTATGTACAAGAATGTACAATTTTGTACAAGTGTGTACAAGTTTGTAAAAGGTTGTACAAGTGTGTACAAAGGTGAACAAGTGTGTACAAGGTTGTACAAGTGTGTACAAGCTTGTACAAGTGTGTACAAGCTTGTACAAGTGTGTACAAGGGTGTACAAGTGTGTACAAGGTTGTACAAGTTTTTACAAGGTTGTACAAGTGTGTACAAGGTTGTACAAGTGTGTACAAGGTTGTACAAGTGTGTACAAGGTTGTACAAGGTTGTACAATTGTGTACAAGGTTGTACAAGTGTGTACAAGGTTGTACAAGTGTGTACAAGGTTGTACAAGTGTGTACAAGGGTGTCCAAGTTTGTACAAGTGTGTACAAGGTTGTACAAGTGTGTACAAGGGTGTACAAGTTTGTACAAGTGTGTACAAGTTTGTACAATTGTGTACAAGTTTGTACAAGGTTGTACAAATGTATACAAGGGTGCACAAGTGTGTACAAGGGTGTACAATCGTGTACAAGCTTGTACAAGTGTGTACAAGGGTGTACAGGTTTGTACAAGGTTGTACAAGTGTGTACAAGGGTGTACAAATGTGTACAAGGATGTAAAAGTTTGTACAAGTGTGTACAAGTTTTTACAAGGTTGTACAAGTAAGTACAAGTTTGTACAAGAATGTACAAGTGTGTACAAGGTTTTACAATTGTGTAAAAGGTTGTACAAGTGTGTACAAGGTTGTACAAGCGTGTTCCATGTTGTACAAGTGTGTACAAGGTTGTACAAGTGTGTACAAGGTTGTACAAGTGTGTACAAGTTTGTTCAAGTGTGTACAAGTTTGTACAAGGTTGTACAAATGTGTACAAGGGTGTACAAAAGTGTACAAGGGTGCACAAGTTTGTACAAGGGTGTACAAGTGTGTACAAGCTTGTACAAGTGTGTACAAGCTTGTACAAGGGTTTACAGGATTGTACAAGGTTGTACAAGTGTGTACAAGGGTGTACAAGTATGTACAAGAATGTACAAGTTTGTACAAGTGTGTACAAGGGTGTACAAGTATGTACAAGAATGTACAAGTTTGTACAAGTGTGTACAAGGATGTACAAATGTGTACAAGGATGTAAAAGTTTGTACAAGTGTGTACAAGTTTGTACAAGGTTGTACAAGGTTGTACAAGTGTGTACAAGGTTGTACAAGTGTGTACAAGGTTGTACAAGTGTGTACAAGGTTGTACAAGTATGTACAAGGTTGTACAAGTGTGTACAAGGGTGCACAAGTGTGTACAAGGGTGTACAATCGTGTACAAGCTTGTACAATCGTGTACATGCTTGTTTCAAGTTTGTACAAGGGTTTACAGGTTTGTACAAGGTTGTACAAGTGTGTACAAGGGTGTACAAGTATGTACAAGAATGTACAAGTTTGTACAAGTGTGTACAAGGGTGTACAAATGTGTACAAGGATGTAAAAGTTTGTACAAGTGTGTACAAGTTTGTACAAGGTTGTACAAGGTTGTACAAGTGTGTACAAGGTTGTACAAGTGTGTACAAGGTTGTACAAGTGTGTACAAGTTTGTACAAGTGTGTACAAGTTTGTACAAGGTTGTACAAATGTGTACAAGGGTGTACAAAAGTGTACAAGGGTGCACAAGTTTGTACAAGGGTGTACAAGTGTGTACAAGGGTGTACAGGTTTGTACAAGGTTGTACAAGTGTTTACAAGGTTGTACAAGTGTGTACAAGGTTGCACAAGTGTGTACAAGAGTGTACAATCGTGTACAAGCTTGTACAAGTGTGTACAAGGGTGTACAGGTTTGTACAAGGTTGTACAAGGTTTTACAATTGTGTACAAGGTTGTACAAGTGTGTACAAGGTTGTACAAGTGTGTACAAGTTTGTACAAGTGTGTACAAGCTTGTACAAGTGTGTACAAGGTTGTACAAGTGTGTACATGGTTGTTCAAGTGTGTACATGTTTGTACAAGTGTGTTTAAGTTTGTACAAGGTTGTACAAATGTGTACAAGGGTGTACAAAAGTGTACAAGGGTGCACAAGTTTGTACAAGGGTGTACAAGTGTGTACAAGCTTGTACAAGTGTGTACAAGGGTGTACAGGTTTGTACAAGGTTTTCAAATGTGTACAAGGATGTACAAGTATGTACAAGAATGTACAATTTTGTACAAGTGTGTACAAGTTTGTAAAAGGTTGTACAAGTGTGTACAAGGGTGAACAAGTGTGTACAAGGTTGTACAAGTGTGTACAAGCTTGTACAAGTGTGTACAAGGGTGTACAAGTGTGTACAATGTTGTACAAGTTTTTACAAGGTTGTACAAGTGTGTACAAGGGTTCACAAGTGTGTACAAGGGTGTACAATCGTGTACAAGCTTGTACAATCGTGTACAAGCTTGTACAAGTGTGTACAAGGGTTTACAGGTTTGTACAAGGTTGTACAAGTGTGTACAAGGGTGTACAAATGTGTACAAGGATGTAAAAGTTTATACAAGTGTGTACAAGTTTGTACAAGGTTGTTTAAGTGTGTACAATGTTTTACAATTGTGTACAAGGTTATACAAGTGTGTACAAGGTTGTACAAGTGTGTACAAGGATGTACAAGTGTGTACAAGGTTGTACAAGTGTGTACAAGTTTGTACAAGTGTGTACAAGTTTGTACAAGGTTGTACAAATGTGTACAAGGGTGTACAAAAGTGTACAAGGGTGCACAAGTTTGTACAAGGGTGTACAAGTGTGTACAAGGGTGTACAGGTTTGTACAAGGTTGTACAAGTGTGTACAAGCTTGAACAAGTGTGTACAAGGTTGTACAAGTGTTTACAAGGTTGTACAAGTGTGTACAAGGTTGCACAAGTGTGTACAAGGTTGCACAAGTGTGTACAAGAGTGTACAATCGTGTACAAGCTTGTACAATTGTGTACAAGGGTGTACAGGTTTGTACAAGGTTGTACAAGTGTGTACAAGGTTTTACAATTGTGTACAAGGTTGTACAAGTGTGTACAAGGTTGTACAAGTGTGTACAAGGTTGTACAAGTGTGTACAAGCTTGTACAAGTGTGTACAAGGTTGTACAAGTGTGTACATGGTTGTTCAAGTGTGTACATGTTTGTACAAGTGTGTTTAAGTTTGTACAAGGTTGTACAAATGTGTACAAGGGTGTACAAAAGTGTACAAGGGTGCACAAGTTTGTACAAGGGTGTACAAGTGTGTACAAGCTTGTACAAGTGTGTACAATGGTGTACAGGTTTGTACTAGGTTGTACAAATGTGTACAAGGATGTACAAGTATGTACAAGAATGTACAATTTTGTACAAGTGTGTACAAGTTTGTAAAAGGTTGTACAAGTGTGTACAAGGGTGAACAAGTGTGTACAAGGTTGTACAAGTGTGTACAAGCTTGTACAAGTGTGTACAAGCTTGTACAAGTGTGTACAAGGGTGTACAAGTGTGTACAAGGTTGTACAAGTTTTTACAAGGTTGTACAAGTGTGTACAAGGTTGTACAAGTGTGTACAAGGTTGTACAAGTGTGTACAAGGTTGTACAAGGTTGTACAATTGTGTACAAGGTTGTACAAGTGTGTACAAGGTTGTACAAGTGTGTACAAGGTTGTACAAGTGTGTACAAGGGTGTACAAGTTTGTACAAGTGTGTACAAGGTTGTACAAGTGTGTACAAGGGTGTACAAGTTTGTACAAGTGTGTACAAGTTTGTACAATTGTGTACAAGTTTGTACAAGGTTGTACAAGTTTGTACAAGGTTGTACAAATGTATACAAGGGTGCACAAGTGTGTACAAGGGTGTACAATCGTGTACAAGCTTGTACAAGTGTGTACAAGGGTGTACAGGTTTGTACATGGTTGTAAAAGTGTGTACAAGGGTGTACAAATGTGTACAAGGATGTAAAAGTTTGTACAAGTGTGTACAAGTTTGTACAAGGTTGTACAAGTGTGTACAAGTTTGTACAAGGTTGTACAAGTAAGTACAAGTTTGTACAAGAATGTACAAGTGTGTACAAGGTTTTACAATTGTGTAAAAGGTTGTACAAGTGTGTACAAGGTTGTACAAGCGTGTACAAGGTTGTACAAGTGTGTACAAGGTTGTACAAGTGTGTACAAGGTTGTACAAGTGTGTACAAGTTTGTTCAAGTGTGTACAAGTTTGTACAAGGTTGTACAAATGTGTACAAGGGTGTACAAAAGTGTACAAGGGTGCACAAGTTTGTACAAGGGTGTACAAGTGTGTACAAGCTTGTACAAGTGTGTACAAGCTTGTACAAGGGTTTACAGGATTGTACAAGGTTGTACAAGTGTGTACAAGGGTGTACAAGTATGTACAAGAATGTACAAGTTTGTACAAGTGTGTACAAGGGTGTACAAGTATGTACAAGAATGTACAAGTTTGTACAAGTGTGTACAAGGATGTACAAATGTGTACAAGGATGTAAAAGTTTGTACAAGTGTGTACAAGTTTGTACAAGGTTGTACAAGGTTGTACAAGTGTGTACAAGGTTGTACAAGTGTGTACAAGGTTGTACAAGTGTGTACAAGGTTGTACAAGTGTGTACAAGGTTGTACAAGTGTGTACAAGGGTGCACAAGTGTGTACAAGGGTGTACAATCGTGTACAAGCTTGTACAATCGTGTACATGCTTGTTTCAAGTTTGTACAAGGGTTTACAGGTTTGTACAAGGTTGTACAAGTGTGTACAAGGGTGTACAAGTATGTACAAGAATGTACAAGTTTGTACAAGTGTGTACAAGGGTGTACAAATGTGTACAAGGATGTAAAAGTTTGTACAAGTGTGTACAAGTTTGTACAAGGTTGTACAAGGTTGTACAAGTGTGTACAAGGTTGTACAAGTGTGTACAAGGTTGTACAAGTGTGTACAAGTTTGTACAAGTGTGTACAAGTTTGTACAAGGTTGTACAAATGTGTACAAGGGTGTACAAAAGTGTACAAGGGTGCACAAGTTTGTACAAGGGTGTACAAGTGTGTACAAGGGTGTACAGGTTTGTACAAGGTTGTACAAGTGTTTACAAGGTTGTACAAGTGTGTACAAGGTTGCACAAGTGTGTACAAGAGTGTACAAACGTGTACAAGCTTGTACAAGTGTGTACAAGGGTGTACAGGTTTGTACAAGGTTGTACAAGTGTGTACAAGGGTGTACAGGTTTGTACAAGGTTGTACAAGTGTGTACAAGGTTTTACAATTGTGTACAAGGTTGTACAAGTGTGTACAAGGTTGTACAAGTGTGTACAAGTTTGTACAAGTGTGTACAAGCTTGTACAAGTGTGTACAAGGTTGTACAAGTGTGTACATGGTTGTTCAAGTGTGTACATGTTTGTACAAGTGTGTTTAAGTTTGTACAAGGTTGTACAAATGTGTACAAGGGTGTACAAAAGTGTACAAGGGTGCACAAGTTTGCACAAGGGTGTACAAGTGTGTACAAGCTTGTACAAGTGTGTACAAGGGTGTACAGGTTTGTACAAAGTTGTACAAGTGTGTACAAGGATGTACAAGTATGTACAAGAATGTACAATTTTGTACAAGTGTGTACAAGTTTGTACAAGTGTGTACAAGTTTGTACAAGGGTGAACAAGTGTGTACAAGGTTGTACAAGTGTGTACAAGGTTGTACAAGTGTGTACAAGCTTGTACAAGTGTGTACAAGGGTGTACAAGTTTTTACAAGGTTGTACAAGTGTGTACAAGGTTGTACAAGTGTGTACAAGGTTGTACAAGTGTGTACAAGGTTGTACAAGTGTGTACAAGGTTGTACAAGTGTGTACAAGGTTGTATAAGTGTGTACAAGGTTGAAAAAGTGTGTACAAGGTTGTACAAGTGTGTACAAGGTTGTACAAGTGTGTACACACTTGTACAAACTTTTACATCCTTGTACACATTTGTACACCCTTGTACACACTTGTACAAACTTGTACATTCTTGTACATACTTGTACACCCTTGTACACACTTGTACAACCTTGTACAAACCTGTAAACCCTTGTACAAACTTGAAACAAGCATGTACACGATTGTACAAGCTTGTACACGATTGTACACCCTTGTACACACTTGTGCACCCTTGTACACACTTGTACAACCTTGTACACACTTGTACAACCTTGTACACACTTGTACAACCTTGTACACACTTGTACAACCTTGTACACACTTGTACAACCTTGTACAACCTTGTACAAACTTGTACACACTTGTACAAACTTTTACATCCTTGTACACATTTGTACATCCTTGTACACACTTGTACAAACTTGTACATTCTTGTACATACTTGTACACCCTTGTACACACTTGTACAAACTTGTACATTCTTGTACATACTTGTACACCCTTGTACACACTTGTACAACCTTGTACAAACCTGTAAACCCTTGTACAAGCTTGTACACACTTGTACAAGCTTGTACACACTTGTACACCCTTGTACAAACTTGTGCACCCTTGTACACTTTTGTACACCCTTGAACACATTTGTACAACCTTGTACAAACTTGTACACACTTGAACAAACTTGTACACACTTGAACAAACTTGTACACACTTGTACAACCTTGTACACACTTGTACAACCTTGTACACACTTGTACAACCTTGTACACGCTTGTACAACCTTGTACACACTTGTACAACCTTGTACACGCTTGTACAACCTTGTACACACTTGTACAACCTTTTACACAATTGTAAAACCTTGTACACATTTGTACATTCTTGTACAAACTTGTACTTACTTGTACAACCTTGTACAAACTTGTACACACTTGTACAAACTTTTACATCCTTGTACACATTTGTACACCCTTGTACACACTTGTACAACCTTGTACAAACCTGTACACCCTTGTACACACTTGTACAAGCTTGTACACGATTGTACACCCTTGTACACACTTGTGCACCCTTGTATACATTTGTACAAACTTGTACAAACTTGTACACAATTGTACAAACTTGTACACACTTGTACAAACTTGTACACCCTTGTACACACTTGTAAAACCTTGTACACACTTGTGCAAACTTGTACACACTTGTACACACTTGTACAACATTGTACACACTTGTACAAACTTGTACACACTTGTACAACCTTGTACACAATTGTACAACCTTGTACAACCTTGTACACACTTGTACAACCTTGTACACACTTGTACAACCTTGTACACACTTGTACAACCTTGTAAAAACTTGTACAACCTTGTACACACTTGTACACCCTTGTACACACTTGTACAAGCTTGTACACACTTGTACAAGCTTGTACACACTTGTACAACCTTGTACACACTTGTTCACCCTTGTACACACTTGTACAACCTTTTACAAACTTGTACACACTTGTACAAAATTGTACATTCTTGTACATACTTGTACATCCTTGTACACATTTGTACAACCTAGTACAAACCTGTACACCATTGTACACACTTGTACAAGCTTGTACACACTTGTACACCCTTGTACAAACTTGTGCACCCTTGTACACTTTTGTACACCCTTGTACACATTTGTACAACCTTGTACAAACTTAAACACACTTGTACAAACATGTACACACTTGAACAACCATGTACAAGGGTGTACAGGTTTGTACAAGGTTGTACAAGTGTGTACAAGGGTGTACAAATGTGTACAAGGATGTAAAAGTTTGTACAAGTGTGTACAAGTTTGTACAAGGTTGTACAAGTAAGTACAAGTTTGTACAAGAATGTACAAGTGTGTACAAGGTTTTACAATTGTGTAAAAGGTTGTACAAGTGTGTACAAGGTTGTACAAGCGTGTACAAGTTTGTTCAAGTGTGTACAAGTTTGTACAAGGTTGTACAAATGTGTACAAGGGTGTACAAAAGTGTACAAGGGTGCACAAGTTTGTACAAGGGTGTACAAGTGTGTACAAGCTTGTACAAGTGTGTACAAGCTTGTACAAGGGTTTACAGGTTTGTACAAGGTTGTACAAGTGTGTACAAGGGTGTACAAGTATGTACAAGAATGTACAAGTTTGTACAAGTGTGTACAAGGGTGTACAAGTATGTACAAGAATGTACAAGTTTGTACAAGTGTGAACAAGGATATACAAATGTGTACAAGGATGTAAAAGTTTGTACAAGTGTGTACAAGATTGTACAAGGTTGTACAAGGTTGTACAAGTGTGTACAAGGTTGTACAAGTGTGTACAAGGTTGTACAAGTGTGTACAAGTTTGTACAAGTGTGTACAAGGTTGTACAAGTGTGTACAAGGGTGCACAAGTGTGTACAAGGGTGTACAATCGTGTACAAGCTTGTACAATCGTGTACATGCTTGTTTCAAGTTTGTACAAGGGTTTACAGGTTTGTACAAGGGTTTACAGGTTTGTACAAGGTTGTACAAGTGTGTACAAGGGTGTACAAGTATGTACAAGAATGTACAAGTTTGTACAAGTGTGTACAAGGGTGTACAAATGTGTACAAGGATGTAAAAGTTTGTACAAGTGTGTACAAGTTTGTACAAGGTTGTACAAGGTTGTACAAGTGTGTACAAGGTTGTACAAGTGTGTACAAGGTTGTACAAGTGTGTACAAGTTTGTACAAGTGTGTACAAGTTTGTACAAGGTTGTACAAATATGTACAAGGGTGTACAAAAGTGTACAAGGGTGCACAAGTTTGTACAAGGGTGTACAAGTGTGTACAAGGGTGTACAGGTTTGTACAAGGTTGTACAAGTGTTTACAAGGTTGTACAAGTGTGTACAAGGTTGCACAAGTGTGTACAAGAGTGTACAATCGTGTACAAGCTTGTACAAGTGTGTACAAGGGTGTACAGGTTTGTACAAGGTTGTACAAGTGTGTACAAGGTTTTACAATTGTGTACAAGGTTGTACAAGTGTGTACAAGGTTGTACAAGTGTGTACAAGTTTGTACAAGTGTGTACAAGCTTGTACAAGTGTGTACAAGGTTGTACAAGTGTGTACATGGTTGTTCAAGTGTGTACATGTTTGTACAAGTGTGTTTAAGTTTGTACAAGGTTGTACAAATGTGTACAAGGGTGTACAAAAGTGTACAAGGGTGCACAAGTTTGTACAAGGGTGTACAAGTGTGTACAAGCTTGTACAAGTGTGTACAAGATTTTACAATTGTGTACAAGGTTGTACAAGTGTGTACAAGGTTGTACAAGTGTGTACAAGGTTGTACAAGTGTGTACAAGCTTGTACAAGTGTGTACAAGGTTGTACAAGTGTGTACATGGTTGTTCAAGTGTGTACATGTTTGTACAAGTGTGTTTAAGTTTGTACAAGGTTGTACAAATGTGTACAAGGTTGTACAAATGTGTACAAGGATGTACACGTATGTACAAGAATGTACAATTTTGTACAAGTGTGTACAAGTTTGTAAAAGGTTGTACAAGTGTGTACAAGGGTGAACAAGTGTGTACAAGGTTGTACAAGTGTGTACAAGCTTGTACAAGTGTGTACAAGGGTGTACAAGTGTGTACAAGGTTGTACAAGTTTTTACAAGGTTGTACAAGTGTGTACAAGGTTGTACAAGTGTGTACAAGGTTGTACAAGTGTGTACAAGGTTGTACAAGTGTGTACAAGGTTGTATAAGTGTGTACAAGGTTGAAAAAGTGTGTACAAGGTTGTACAAGTGTGTACAAGGTTGTACAAGTGTGTACACACTTGTACAAACTTTTACATCCTTGTACACATTTGTACACCCTTGTACACACTTGTACAAACTTGTACATTCTTGTACATACTTGTACACCCTTGTACACACTTGTACAACCTTGTACAAACCTGTAAACCCTTGTACAAACTTGAAACAAGCATGTACACGATTGTACAAGCTTGTACACGATTGTACAACCTTGTACACACTTGTACAACCTTGTACACACTTGTACAACCTTGTACACACTTGTACAACCTTGTACACACTTGTACAACCTTGTACAACCTTGTACAAACTTGTACACACTTGTACAAACTTTTACATCCTTGTACACATTTGTACATCCTTGTACACACTTGTACAAACTTGTACATTCTTGTACATACTTGTACACCCTTGTACACACTTGTACAAACTTGTACATTCTTGTACATACTTGTACACCCTTGTACACACTTGTACAACCTTGTACAAACCTGTAAACCCTTGTACAAGCTTGTACACACTTGTACAAGCTTGTACACACTTGTACACCCTTGTACAAACTTGTGCACCCTTGTACACTTTTGTACACCCTTGTACACATTTGTACAACCTTGTACAAACTTGTACACACTTGAACAAACTTGTACACACTTGTACAACCTTGTACACACTTGTACAACCTTGTACACACTTGTACAACCTTGTACAAACTTTTACATCCTTGTACACATTTGTACACCCTTGTACACACTTGTACAACCTTGTACAAACCTGTACACCCTTGTACACACTTGTACAAGCTTGTACACGATTGTACACCCTTGTACACACTTGTGCACCCTTGTATACATTTGTACAACCTTGTACAAACTTGTACACAATTGTACAAACTTGTACACACTTGTACAAACTTGTACACCCTTGTACACACTTGTACAACCTTGTACACAATTGTACAAACTTGTACACCCTTGTACACACTTGTACAACCTTGTACACACTTGTACAACCTTGTACACACTTGTACAACCTTGTACACAATTGTACAACCTTGTACAACCTTGTACACACTTGTACAACCTTGTACACACTTGTACAACCTTGTACACACTTGTACAACCTTGTACACACTTGTACAACCTTGTAAAAACTTGTACAACCTTGTACACACTTGTACACCCTTGTACACACTTGTACAAGCTTGTACACACTTGTACAAGCTTGTACACACTTGTACAACCTTGTACACACTTGTTCACCCTTGTACACACTTGTACAACCTTTTACAAACTTGTACACACTTGTACAAAATTGTACATTCTTGTACATACTTGTACATCCTTGTACACATTTGTACAACCTAGTACAAACCTGTACACCATTGTACACACTTGTACAAGCTTGTACACACTTGTACACCCTTGTACAAACTTGTGCACCCTTGTACACTTTTGTACACCCTTGTACACATTTGTACAACCTTGTACAAACTTAAACACACTTGTACAAACATGTACACACTTGAACAACCATGTACACACTTGTACAACCTTGTACACACTTGTACAAGCTTGTACACACTTGTACAACCTTGTACACACTTGTACAACCTTATACACACTTGTACAACCTTGTACACAATTTTAAAACCTTGTACACACTTGTACAACCTTGTACAAACATGTACACCCTTGTACACACTTGTACAAGCTTGTACACGATTGTACACTCTTGTACACACTTGTGCAACCTTGTACACACTTGTGCAACCTTGTACACACTTGTACAACCTTGTAAACACTTGTACAACCTTGTACACACTTGTTCAAGCTTGTACACACTTGTACAACCTTGTACAAACCTGTACACCCTTGTACACACTTGTACACCCTTGTACAAACTTGTGCACCCTTGTACACTTTTGTACACCCTTGTACACATTTGTACAACCTTGTACAAACTTGTACACACTTGTACAAACTTGTACACACTTGTACAACCTTGTACACACTTGTACATCCTTGAACACACTTGTACAACCTTGTACACACTTGTACAACCTTGTACACAATTGTAAAACATTGTACACACTTAAACAACCTTGTACAAACTTGTACACACTTGTATAAACTTTTACATCCTTGTACACATTTGTACACCCTTGTACACACTTGTACAACCTTGTACAAACCTGTAAACCCTTGTACACACTTGTACAAGCTTGTACACGATTGTACAAGCTTGTACACGATTGTACAAGCTTGTACACGATTGTACACCCTTGTACACACTTGTGAACCCTTGTACACACTTGTACAACCTTGTACACACTTGTACAACCTTGTACACACTTGTACAACCTTGTACACACTTGTACAACCTTGTACACACTTGTACAACCTTGTACACACTTGTACAACCTTGTACACACTTGTACAACCTTGTACAACCTACTACAAACTTGTACACACTTGTACAAACTTTTACATCCTTGTACACATTTGTACACCCTTGTACACATTTGTACAAACTTGTACATTCTTGTACATACTTGTACACTCTTGTACACACTTGTACAAACTTGTACATTCTTGTACATACTTGTACACCCTTGTACACACTTGTACAACCTTGTACAAACCTGTAAACCCTTGTACAAGCTTGTACACACTTGTACAAACTTGTACACACTTGTACACCCTTGTACAAACTTGTGCACCCTTGTACACTTTTGTACACCCTTGTACACATTTGTACAACCTTGTACAAACTTGTACACACTTGAACAAACTTGTACACACTTGTACAACCTTGTACACACTTGTACAACCTTGTACACACTTGTACAACCTTGTACACACTTGTACAAGCTTGTACACACTTGTACAACCTTGTACACACTTGTACAACCTTTTACACAATTGTAAAACCTTGTACACACTTGTACATTCTTGTACAAACTTGTACTTACTTGTACAACCTTGTACAAACTTGTACACACTTTTACAAACTTTTACATCCTTGTACACATTTGTACACCCTTGTACACACTTGTACAACCTTGTACAAACCTGTACACCCTTGTACACACTTGTACAAGCTTGTACACGATTGTACACCCTTGTACACACTTGTGCACCCTTGTACACACTTGTACACCCTTGTACACACTTGTACAACCTTTTACAAACTTGTACACACTTGTACAAACTTGAACATTCTTGTACATACTTGTACACCCTTGTAAACACTTGTACAACCTTGTACAAACTTGTACACACTTGTACACACTTGTACAAGCTTGTACACACTTGTACAAGCTTGTACACACTTGTACACCCTTGTACAAACTTGTGCACCCTTGTACACACTTGTACAACCTTGTACACAATTGTACAACCTTGTACAACCATGTACACACTTGTACAACTTTGTACACACTTGTACAACCTTGTACACACTTGTACACCTTTGTACACACTTGTACAACCTTGTACACTATGATACAACCTTGTACACACTTGTACAACCTTGTACACACTTGTACAACCTTTTACAAACTTGTACACACTTGTACAAACTTGTACATTCTTTTGTACACCCTTGTACACACTTGTACAAACTTGTACATTCTTTTGTACACCCTTGTACACACTTGTACAAGCTTGTACACACTTGTACAAGCTTGTACACACTTGTACACCCTTGTACAAACTTGTGCACCCTTGTACACTTTTGTACACCCTTGTATACATTGGTACAACCTTGTACAAACTTGTACACACTTGTACAAACTTGTACACACTTGTACAAACTTGTACACCCTTCTACACACTTGTACAACCTTGTACACACTTGTACAACCTTGTACACAATTGTACAACCTTGTACAACCATGTACACACTTGTACAACCTTGTACACACTTGTACAACCTTGTACACACTTGTACACCTTTGTACACACTTATACAACCTTGTACACACTTGTACAACCTTGTACACACTTGTACAAACTTGTACACACTTGTACAACCTTGTACACACTTGTACAACCTTGTACACACTTGTACAACCTTGTACACACTTGTACAACCTTGTACACACTTGTACAACCTTGTACACACTTGTACAACATTTTACACAATTGTAAAACCTTGTACACACTTGTACATTCTTGTACAAACTTGTACTTACTTGTACAACCTTGTACAAACTTGTACACACTTGTACAAACTTTTACATCCTTGTACACATTTGTACACCCTTGTACACACTTGTACAACCTTGTACAAACCTGTACACCCTTGTACACACTTGTACAAGCTTGTACAAGATTGTACACCCTTGTACACACTTGTGCACCCTTGTACACACTTGTACACCCTTGTATACACTTGTACAACCTTTTACAAACTTGTACACACTTGTACAAACTTGTACATTCTTGTGCATACTTGTACACCCTTGTAAACACTTGTACAACCTTGTACAAACCTGTACACCCTTGTACACACTTGTACAAGCTTGTACACACTTGTACAAGCTTGTACACACTTGTACACCCTTGTACAAACTTGTGCACCCTTGTACACTTTTGTACACCCTTGTATACATTTGTTCAACCTTGTACAAACTTGTACACAATTGTACAAACTTGTACACACTTGTACAAACTTGTACACCCTTGTACACACTTGTACAACCTTGTACACACTTGTACAACCTTGTACAAACCTGTACACCCTTGTACACACTTGTACAAGCTTGTACACGATTGTACACCCTTGTACACACTCGTGCACCCTTGTACACACTTGTACACCCTTGTACACACTTGTACAACCTTTTACAAACTTGTACACACTTGTACAAACTTGTACATTCTTGTACATACTTGTACACTCTTGTAAACACTTGTACAACCTTGTACACAATTGTACAACCTTGTACAACCTTGTACACACTTGTACAACCTTGTACACACTTGTACAACCTTGTACACACTTGTACAACCTTGTACACACTTGTACACCTTTGTACACACTTGTTCAACATTGTACACACTTGTACAACCTTGTACACACTTGTACAACCTTGTACACACTTGTACAACCTTGTACACACTTGTACAACCTTGTACACACTTGTACACACTTGTACAAACTTGTACATTCTTGTACATACTTGTACTCCCTTGTAAACACTTGTACAACCTTGTACAAACCTGTACACCCTTGTACACACTTGTACAAGCTTGTACACACTTCTACAAGCTTGTACACCCTTGTACACACTTGTACAACCTTGTACACACTTGTACAACCTTGTACACACTTGTGTCTAAGATGTCTTTTTATTTAGAGGGATGTCTTGTTTTTTAGAGGGTTGTCTTGTTTTTTAGAGGGTTTTCTTGTAATTTAGATGGGATGTCTTGTTATTTAGAGGGATGTCTTAATATTTAGCGGAATGTCTTGTTTATTAGAGGGATGTCTTGCTATTTAGAGGGATGTCTTTTTATTTGGAGGGATGTCTTGTTATTTAGAGGGATGTCTTAATATTTAGAGGGATGTCTTGTTATTTAGAGGAATGTCTTGTTATTTAAAAGGGATGTCTTGTTATTTAGAGGGATGTCTTGTTATTTAGTGGGATGTCTTGTTATTTAGAGGGATGTCTTGTTATTTAGAGAGATGTCTTGTTATTTAAAGGGATGTCTTAATATTTAGAGGGATGTCTTGTTATTTAGAGGGATGTCTTAATATTTAGAGGGATGTCTTGTTATTTAAAGGGATGTCTTAATATTTAGAGGGATGTCTTGTTATTTAGAGGGATGTCTTGTTATTTAGAGGGATGTCTTGTTTTTTAAAGGGTTGTCTTGTTATTTGGAGGGATGTCTTAATATTTAGAGTGATGTCTTGTTATTTAGAGGGATGTCTTGTTATTTAGAGGGATGTCTTGTTTTTTAGAGGGTTGTCTTGTTATTTGGAGGGATGTCTTGTTTTTTAGAGGGTTGTCTTGTAATTTAGATGGGATGTCTTGTTATTTAGAGGGATGTCTTGTTATTTACAGGTATGTCTTGTTATTTAGAGGGATGTCTTAATATTTAGAGGAATGTCTTGTTATATAGATGGATGTCTTGTTATTTAGAGGGATGTCTTGATATTTAGAGGGATGTCTTGTTTTTTAGAGAGATGTCTTGTTATTTAAAGGGTTTTTTTGTTTTTTAGAGGGTTGTCTTGTTATTTGGAGGGATGTCTTGTTATTTAGATTGATGTCTTAATATTTAGAGGGATGTCTTGTTTTTTAGAGGGATGTCTTGTTATTTAGAGGGATGTCTTGTTATTTAGAGGGATGTCTTGTTATTTAGAGGGATGTCTTGTTATTTAGAGGGATGTCTTGTTATTTGAAGGGATGTCTTAATATTTAGAGAGATGTCTTGTTATTTAGAGGGATGTCTTGTTATTTAGAGGGATGTCTTGTTATTTAGAGGGATGTCTTCATATTTGGAGGGATGTCTTGTTATTTAGAGGGATGTCTTGTTATTTGGAGGGATGTCTTGTTATTTGAAGGGATGTCTTAATATTTAGAGGGATGTCTTGCTTTTTTGAGGGATTTCTTGTTATTTGGAGGGATGTCTTGTTATTTAGTGGGATGTCTTGTTATTTAGAGGAATGTCTTGTTATTTAAAAGGGATGTCTTGTTATTTAGAGGGATGTCTTGTTTTTTAGTGAGATGTCTTGTTATTTAGAGGGATGTCTTGTTATTTAGAGAGATGTCTTGTTATTTAAAGGGATGTCTTAATATTTAGAGGGATGTTTTGTTATTTAGAGGGATGTCTTAATATTTAGAGGGATGTCTTGTTATTTGGAGGGATGTCTTAATATTTAGAGGGATGTCTTGTTATTTAGAGGGATGTCTTGTTATTTAGAGAGATGTCTTGTTATTTAAAGGGATGTCTTAATATTTAGAGGGATGTCTTGTTATTTAGAGGGATGTCTTGTTTTTTAAAGGGTTGTCTTGTTATTTGGAGGGATGTCTTAATATTTAGAGGGATGTCTTGATATTTAGAGGGATGTCTTGTTATTTAGAGGTATGTCTTGTTATTTAGAGGGATGTCTTCTTATTTGGAGGGAAGTCTTGTTATTTGGAGGAATGTCTTGTTATTTAGAGGGATATCTTGTTATTTGGAGGGATGTCTTGTTATTTAGAGGGATGTCTTGCTATTTAGAGGGATGTCTTTTTATTTGGAGGGATGTCTTGTTATTTAGAGGGATGTCTTGTTATTTAGAGGAATGTCTTGTTATTTAAAAGGGATGTCTTGTTATTTAGAGGGACGTCTTGTTATTTAGTGGGATTTCTTGTTATTTAGAGGGATGTCTTGTTATTTAGAGAGATGTCTTGTTATTTAAAGGGATGTCTTAATATTTAGAGGGATGTCTTGTTATTTAGAGGGATGTCTTAATATTTAGAGGGATGTCTTGTTATTTGGAGGGATGTCTTAATATTTAGAGGGATGTCTTGTTATTTAGAGGGATGTCTTGTTATTTAGAGGGATGTCTTGTTTTTTTAGAGGGTTATCTTGTAATTTAGATGGGATGTCTTGTTATTTAGAGGGATGTCTTGTTATTTGGAGAGATGTCTTTTTATTTAGAGGGATGTCTTGTTTTTTAGAGGGTTGTCTTGTTATTTGGAGGGATGTCTTGTTTTTTAGAGGGTTGTCTTGTAATTTAGATGGGATGTCTTGTTATTTAGAGGGATGTCTTAATATTTAGCGGAATGTCTTGTTTATTAGAGGGATGTCTTGCTATTTAGAGGGATGTCTTTTTATTTGGAGGGATGTCTTGTTATTTAGAGGGATGTCTTGTTATTTAGAGGAATGTCTTGTTATTTAAAAGGGATGTCTTGTTATTTAGAGGGATGTCTTGTTATTTAGTAGGATGTCTTGTTATTTAGAGGGATGTCTTGTTATTTAGAGAGATGTCTTGTTATTTAAAGGGATGTCTTAATATTTAGAGGGATGTCTTAATATTTAGCGGAATGTCTTGTTTATTAGAGGGATGTCTTGCTATTTAGAGGGATGTCTTTTTATTTGGAGGGATGTCTTGTTATTTAGAGGGATGTCTTGTTATTTAGAGGAATGTCTTGTTATTTAAAAGGGATGTCTTGTTATTTAGAGGGATGTCTTGTTATTTAGTGGGATGTCTTGTTATTTAGAGGGATGTCTTGTTATTTAGAGAGATGTCTTGTTATTTAAAGGGATGTCTTAATATTTAGAGGGATGTCTTGTTATTTAGAGGGATGTCTTAATATTTAGAGGGATGTCTTGTTATTTGAAGGGATGTCTTAATATTTAGAGGGATGTCTTGTTATTTAGAGGGATGTCTTGTTATTTAGAGGGATGTCTTGTTATTTAGAGGGATGTCTTGTTTTTTAAAGGGTTGTCTTGTTATTTGGAGGGATGTCTTAATATTTAGAGGGATGTCTTGGTATTTAGAGGGATGTCTTGTTATTTAGAGGGATGTCTTAATATTTAGCGGAATGTCTTAAGGGATGTCTTGTTTTTTAGAGGGTTGTCTTGTAATTTAGATGGGATGTCTTGTTATTTAGAGGGATGTCTTGTTATTTACAGGTATGTCTTGTTATTTAGAGGGATGTCTTAATATTTAGAGGAATGTCTTGTTATATAGATGGATGTCTTGTTATTTAGAGGGATGTCTTGATATTTAGAGGGATGTCTTGTTTTTTAGAGAGATGTCTTGTTATTTAGAGGGTTTTTTTGTTTTTTAGAGGGTTGTCTTGTTATTTGGAGGGATGTCTTGTTATTTAGATTGATGTCTTAATATTTAGAGGGATGTCTTTTTATTTGGAGGGATGTCTTGTTATTTAGAGGGATGTCTTGTTATTTAGAGGAATGTCTTGTTATTTAAAAGGGATGTCTTGTTATTTAGAGGGATGTCTTGTTATTTAGAAGGATGTCTTGTTATTTAGAGGGATGTCTTGTTATTTAGAGGGATGTCTTTTTATTTAGAGGGATGTCTTGTTATTTGAAGGGATGTCTTAATATTTAGAGAGATGTCTTGTTATTTAGAGGGATGTCTTGTTATTTAGAGGGATGTCTTCATATTTGGAGGGATGTCTTCATATTTGGAGGGATGTCTTGTTATTTAGAGGGATGTCTTGTTATTTGGAGGGATGCTTGTTATTAAGAAGGATGTCTTATAATTTAGAGGGATGTCTTGTTATTTGGAGGTATGTCTTGTTATTTAGAGGGATGTCTTGTTATTTAGAGGGATGTCTTGGTATTTGGAGGGATGTCTAGTTATTTAGAGGGATGTCTTTTTATTTAGAGGGATGTCTTGTTATTTAGAGGGATGTCTTGGTATTTGGAGGGATGTCTAGTTATTTAGAGGGATGTCTTTTTATTTAGAGGGATGTCTTGTTATTTAGAGGGATGTCTTGTTATTTAGAGGGATGTCTTGTTATTTGAAGGGATGTCTTAATATTTAGAGGGATGTCTTGCTATTTTGAGGGATTTCTTGTTATTTGGAGGGATGTCTTGTTATTTAGAGGGATGTCTTGTTATTTAGAGGAATGTCTTGTTATTTAAAAGGGATGTCTTGTTATTTAGAGGGATGTCTTGTTATTTAGTGGGATGTCTTGTTATTTAGAGGGATGTCTTGTTATTTAGAGAGATGTCTTGTTATTTAAAGGGATGTCTTAATATTTAGAGGGATGTCTTGTTATTTAGAGGGATGTCTTAATATTTAGAGGGATGTCTTGTTATTTGGAGGGATGTCTTAATATTTAGAGGGATGTCTTGTTATTTAGAGGGATGTCTTGTTATTTAGAGAGATGTCTTGTTATTTAAAGGGATGTCTTAATATTTAGAGGGATGTCTTGTTATTTAGAGGGATGTCTTAATATTTAGAGGGATGTCTTGTTATTTGAAGGGATGTCTTAATATTTAGAGGGATGTCTTGTTATTTAGAGGGATGTCTTGTTATTTAGAGGGATGTCTTGTTTTTTAAAGGGTTGTCTTGTTATTTGGAGGGATGTCTTAATATTTAGAGGGATGTCTTGGTATTTAGAGGGATGTCTTGTTATTTAGAGGGATGTCTTGTTATTTAGAGGGATGTCTTCTTATTTGGAGGGAAGTCTTGTTATTTGGAGGAATGTCTTGTTATTTAGAGGGATATCTTGTTATTTGGAGGAATGTCTTGTTATTTAGAGGGATGTCTTGCTATTTAGAGGGATGTCTTTTTATTTGGAGGGATGTCTTGTTATTTAGAGGGATGTCTTGTTATTTAGAGGAATGTCTTGTTATTTAAAAGGGATGTCTTGTTATTTAGAGGGACGTCTTGTTATTTAGTGGGATGTCTTGTTATTTAGAGGGATGTCTTGTTATTTAGAGAGATCTCTTGTTATTTAAAGGGATGTCTTAATATTTAGAGGGATGTCTTGTTATTTAGAGGGATGTCTTAATATTTAGAGGGATGTCTTGTTATTTGGAGGGATGTCTTAATATTTAGAGGGATGTCTTGTTATTTAGAGGGATGTCTTGTTATTTAGAGGGATGTCTTGTTTTTTAAAGGGTTTTCTTGTTATTTGGAGGGATGTCTTAATATTTAGAGAGATGTCTTGGTATTTGGAGGGATGTCTTGTTATTTAGAGGGATGTCTTAATATTTAGCGGAATGTCTAGTTTATTAGAGGGATGTCTTGTTATTTAGAGGGATGTCTTAATATTTGGAGGGATGTCTTGTTATTTAGAGGGATGTCTTAATATTTAGAGGGATGTCTTGTTTTTTAGTGGGATGTCTTGTTATTTAGAGGGATGTCTTGTTATTTAGAGGGATGTCTTGTTATTTAGAGGGATGTCTTCTTATTTGGAGGGAAGTCTTGTAATTTGGAGGAATGTCTTGTTATTTAGAGGGATATCTTGTTATTTAGAGGGATGTCTTGTTATTTAGAGGGATGTCTTGGTATTTGGAGGGATGTCTAGTTATTTAGAGGGATGTCTTTTTATTTAGAGGGATGTCTTGTTATTTAGAGGGATGTCTTGGTATTTGGAGGGATGTCTAGTTATTTAGAGGGATGTCTTTTTATTTAGAGGGATGTCTTGTTATTTAGAGGGATGTCTTGTTATTTAGAGGGATGTCTTGCTATTTTGAGGGATTTCTTGTTATTTGGAGGGATGTCTTGTTATTTAAAGGGATGTCTTGTTATTTAGAGGAATGTCTTGTTATTTAAAAGGGATGTCTTGTTATTTAGAGGGATGTCTTGTTATTTAGAGGGATGTCTTGTTATTTAGAGAGATGTCTTGTTATTTAAAGGGATGTCTTAATATTTAGAGAGATGTCTTGTTATTTAGAGGGATGTCTTAATATTTAGAGGGATGTCTTGTTATTTGGAGGGATGTCTTAATATTTAGAGGGATGTCTTGTTATTTAGAGGGATGTCTTGTTATTTAGAGAGATGTCTTGTTATTTAAAGGGATGTCTTAATATTTAGAGGGATGTCTTGTTATTTAGAGGGATGTCTTGTTATTTGAAGGGATGTCTTAATATTTAGAGGGATGTCTTGTTATTTAGAGGGATGTCTTGTTATTTAGAGGGATGTCTTGTTTTTTAAAGGGTTGTCTTGTTATTTGGAGGGATGTCTTGTTATTTAGAGGGATGTCTTGTTATTTAGAGAGATGTCTTGTTATTTAAAGGGATGTCTTAATATTTAGAGGGATGTCTTGTTATTTAGAGGGATGTCTTAATATTTAGAGGGATGTCTTGTTATTTGGAGGGATGTCTTAATATTTAGAGGGATGTCTTGTTATTTAGAGGGATGTCTTGTTATTTAGAGAGATGTCTTGTTATTTAAAGGGATGTCTTAATATTTAGAGGGATGTCTTGTTATTTAGAGGGATGTCTTAATATTTAGAGGGATGTCTTGTTATTTGAAGGGATGTCTTAATATTTAGAGGGATGTCTTGTTATTTAGAGGGATGTCTTGTTATTTAGAGAGATGTCTTGTTTTTTAAAGGGTTGTCTTGTTATTTGGAGGGATGTCTTGGTATTTAGAGGGATGTCTTGTTATTTAGAGGGATGTCTTGTTATTTAGAAGGATGTCTTCTTATTTGGAGGGAAGTCTTGTTATTTGGAGGAATGTCTTGTTATTTAGAGGGATATCTTGTTATTTGGAGGGATGTCTTGTTATTTAGAGGGATGTCTTGCTATTTAGAGGGATGTCTTTTTATTTGGAGGGATGTCTTGTTATTTAGAGGGATGTCTTGTTATTTAGAGGAATGTCTTGTTATTTAAAAGGGATGTCTTGTTATTTAGAGGGACGTCTTGTTATTTAGTGGGATGTCTTGTTATTTAGAGGGATGTCTTGTTATTTAAAGGGATGTCTTGTTATTTAGAGGGATGTCTTAATATTTAGAGGGATGTCTTGTTTTTTAGTGGGATGTCTTGTTATTTAGAGGGATGTCTTGTTATTTGGAGAGATGTCTTTTTATTTAGAGGGATGTCTTGTTTTTTAGAGGGTTGTCTTGTTATTTGGAGGGATGTCTTGTTATTTCGAGGGTTGTCTTGTAATTTAGATGGGATGTCTTGTTATTTAGAGGGATGTCTTAATATTTAGCGGAATGTCTTGTTTATTAGAGGGATGTCTTGCTATTTAGAGGGATGTCTTTTTATTTGGAGGGATGTCTTGTTATTTAGAGGGATGTCTTGTTATTTAGAGGAATGTCTTGTTATTTAAAAGGGATGTCTTGTTATTTAGAGGGATGTCTTGTTATTTACAGGTATGTCTTGTTATTTAGAGGGATGTCTTAATATTTAGAGGAATGTCTTGTTATATAGATGGATGTCTTGTTATTTAGAGGGATGTCTTGATATTTAGAGGGATGTCTTGTTTTTTAGAGAGATGTCTTGTTATTTAAAGGGTTTTTTTGTTTTTTAGAGGGTTGTCTTGTTATTTGGAGGGATGTCTTGTTATTTAGATTGATGTCTTAATATTTAGAGGGATGTCTTGTTTTTTAGAGGGATGTCTTGTTATTTAGAGGGATGTCTTGTTATTTAGAGGGATGTCTTGTTATTTAGAGGGATGTCTTGTTATTTAGAGGGATGTCTTGTTATTTGAAGGGATGTCTTAATATTTAGAGAGATGTCTTGTTATTTAGAGGGATGTCTTGTTATTTAGAGGGATGTCTTGTTATTTAGAGGGATGTCTTCATATTTGGAGGGATGTCTTGTTATTTAGAGGTATGTCTTGTTATTTGGAGGGATGTCTTGTTATTTGAAGGGATGTCTTAATATTTAGAGGGATGTCTTGCTTTTTTGAGGGATTTCTTGTTATTTGGAGGGATGTCTTGTTATTTAGAGGGATGTCTTGTTATTTAGAGGAATGTCTTGTTATTTAAAAGGGATGTCTTGTTATTTAGAGGGATGTCTTGTTTTTTAGTGAGATGTCTTGTTATTTAGAGGGATGTCTTGTTATTTAGAGAGATGTCTTGTTATTTAAAGGGATGTCTTAATATTTAGAGGGATGTTTTGTTATTTAGAGGGATGTCTTAATATTTAGAGGGATGTCTTGTTATTTGGAGGGATGTCTTAATATTTAGAGGGATGTCTTGTTATTTAGAGGGATGTCTTGTTATTTAGAGAGATGTCTTGTTATTTAAAGGGATGTCTTAATATTTAGAGGGATGTCTTGTTATTTAGAGGGATGTCTTAATATTTAGAGGGATGTCTTGTTATTTGAAGGGATGTCTTAATATTTAGAGGGATGTCTTGTTATTTAGAGGGATGTCTTGTTATTTAGAGGGATGTCTTGTTTTTTAAAGGGTTGTCTTGTTATTTGGAGGGATGTCTTAATATTTAGAGGGATGTCTTGGTATTTAGAGGGATGTCTTGTTATTTAGAGGGATGTCTTGTTATTTAGAGGGATGTCTTCTTATTTGGAGGGAAGTCTTGTTATTTGGAGGAATGTCTTGTTATTTAGAGGGATATCTTGTTATTTGGAGGGATGTCTTGTTATTTAGAGGGATGTCTTGCTATTTAGAGGGATGTCTTTTTATTTGGAGGGATGTCTTGTTATTTAGAGGGATGTCTTGTTATTTAGAGGAATGTCTTGTTATTTAAAAGGGATGTCTTGTTATTTAGAGGGACGTCTTGTTATTTAGTGGGATGTCTTGTTATTTAGAGGGATGTCTTGTTATTTAGAGAGATGTCTTGTTATTTAAAGGGATGTCTTAATATTTAGAGGGATGTCTTGTTATTTAGAGGGATGTCTTAATATTTAGAGGGATGTCTTGTTATTTGGAGAGATGTCTTAATATTTAGAGGGATGTCTTGTTATTTAGAGGGATGTCTTGTTATTTAGAGGGATGTCTTGTTTTTTAGAGGGTTGTCTTGTAATTTAGATGGGATGTCTTGTTATTTAGAGGGATGTCTTGTTATTTGGAGAGATGTCTTTTTATTTAGAGGGATGTCTTGTTTTTTAGAGGGTTGTCTTGTTATTTGGAGGGATGTCTTGTTTTTTAGAGGGTTGTCTTGTAATTTAGATGGGATGTCTTGTTATTTAGAGGGATGTCTTAATATTTAGCGGAATGTCTTGTTTATTAGAGGGATGTCTTGCTATTTAGAGGGATGTCTTTTTATTTGGAGGGATGTCTTGTTATTTAGAGGGATGTCTTGTTATTTAGAGGGATGTCTTGTTATTTAGAGAGATGTCTTGTTATTTAAAGGGATGTCTTAATATTTAGAGGGATGTCTTAATATTTAGCGGAATGTCTTGTTTATTAGAGGGATGTCTTGCTATTTAGAGGGATGTCTTTTTATTTGGAGGGATGTCTTGTTATTTAGAGGGATGTCTTGTTATTTAGAGGAATGTCTTGTTATTTAAAAGGGATGTCTTGTTATTTAGAGGGATGTCTTGTTATTTAGTGGGATGTCTTGTTATTTAGAGGGATGTCTTGTTATTTAGAGAGATGTCTTGTTATTTAAAGGGATGTCTTAATATTTAGAGGGATGTCTTGTTATTTAGAGGGATGTCTTAATATTTAGAGGGATGTCTTGTTATTTGAAGGGATGGCTTAATATTTAGAGGGATGTCTTGTTATTTAGAGGGATGTCTTGTTATTTAGAGGGATGTCTTGTTATTTAGAGGGATGTCTTGTTTTTTAAAGGGTTGTCTTGTTATTTGGAGGGATGTCTTAATATTTAGAGGGATGTCTTGGTATTTAGAGGGATGTCTTGTTATTTAGAGGGATGTCTTGATATTTAGAGGGATGTCTTGTTTTTTAGAGAGATGTCTTGTTATTTAGAGGGTTTTTTTGTTTTTTAGAGGGTTGTCTTGTTATTTGGAGGGATGTCTTGTTATTTAGATTGATGTCTTAATATTTAGAGGGATGTCTTTTTATTTGGAGGGATGTCTTGTTATTTAGAGGGATGTCTTGTTATTTAGAGGAATGTCTTGTTATTTAAAAGGGATGTCTTGTTATTTAGAGGGATGTCTTGTTATTTAGAGGGATGTCTTGTTATTTAGAGGGATGTCTTGTTATTTAGAGGGATGTCTTGTTATTTAGAGGGATGTCTTGTTATTTGAAGGGATGTCTTAATATTTAGAGAGATGTCTTGTTATTTAGAGGGATGTCTTGTTATTTAGAGGGATGTCTTGTTATTTAGAGGGATGTCTTCATATTTGGAGGGATGTCTTCATATTTGGAGGGATGTCTTGTTATTTAGAGGGATGTCTTGTTATTTGGAGGGATGCTTGTTATTAAGAGGGATGTCTTATAATTTAGAGGGATGTCTTGTTATTTGGAGGTATGTCTTGTTATTTAGAGGGATGTCTTGTTATTTAGAGGGATGTCTTGGTATTTGGAGGGATGTCTAGTTATTTAGAGGGATGTCTTTTTATTTAGAGGGATGTCTTGTTATTTAGAGGGATGTCTTGGTATTTGGAGGGATGTCTAGTTATTTAGAGGGATGTCTTTTTATTTAGAGGGATGTCTTGTTATTTAGAGGGATGTCTTGTTATTTAGAGAGATGTCTTGTTATTTGAAGGGATGTCTTAATATTTAGAGGGATGTCTTGCTATTTTGAGGGATTTCTTGTTATTTGGAGGGATGTCATGTTATTTAGAGGGATGTCTTGTTATTTAGAGGAATGTCTTGTTATTTAAAAGGGATGTCTTGTTATTTAGAGGGATGTCTTGTTATTTAGTGGGATGTCTTGTTATTTAGAGGGATGTCTTGTTATTTAGAGAGATGTCTTGTTATTTAAAGGGATGTCTTAATATTTAGAGGGATGTCTTGTTATTTAGAGGGATGTCTTAATATTTAGAGGGATGTCTTGTTATTTGGAGGGATGTCTTAATATTTAGAGGGATGTCTTGTTATTTAGAGGGATGTCTTGTTATTTAGAGAGATGTCTTGTTATTTAAAGGGATGTCTTAATATTTAGAGGGATGTCTTGTTATTTAGAGGGATGTCTTAATATTTAGAGGGATGTCTTGTTATTTGAAGGGATGTCTTAATATTTAGAGGGATGTCTTGTTATTTAGAGGGATGTCTTGTTATTTAGAGGGATGTCTTGTTTTTTAAAGGGTTGTCTTGTTATTTGGAGGGATGTCTTAATATTTAGAGGGATGTCTTGGTATTTAGAGGGATGTCTTGTTATTTAGAGGGATGTCTTGTTATTTAGAGGGATGTCTTCTTATTTGGAGGGAAGTCTTGTTATTTGGAGGAATGTCTTGTTATTTAGAGGGATATCTTGTTATTTGGAGGGATGTCTTGTTATTTAGAGGGATGTCTTGCTATTTAGAGGGATGTCTTTTTATTTGGAGGGATGTCTTGTTATTTAGAGGGATGTCTTGTTATTTAGAGGGATGTCTTAATATTTGGAGGGATGTCTTGTTATTTAGAGGGATGTCTTAATATTTAGAGGGATGTCTTGTTTTTTAGTGGGATGTCTTGTTATTTAGAGGGATGTCTTGTTATTTAGAGGGATGTCTTGTTATTTAGAGGGATGTCTTCTTATTTGGAGGGAAGTCTTGTTATTTGGAGGAATGTCTTGTTATTTAGAGAAATATCTTGTTATTTAGAGGGATGTCTTGTTATTTAGAGGGATGTCTTGGTATTTGGAGGGATGTCTAGTTATTTAGAGGGATGTCTTTTTATTTAGAGGGATGTCTTGTTATTTAGAGGGATGTCTTGGTATTTGGAGGAATGTCTAGTTATTTAGAGGGATGTTTTTTTATTTAGAGGGATGTCTTGTTATTTAGAGGGATGTCTTGTTATTTAGAGGGATGTCTTGCTATTTTGAGGGATTTCTTGTTATTTGGAGGGATGTCTTGTTATTTAAAGGGATGTCTTGTTATTTAGAGGAATGTCTTGTTATTTAAAAGGGATGTCTTGTTATTTAGAGGGATGTCTTGTTATTTAGAGGGATGTCTTGTTATTTAGAGAGATGTCTTGTTATTTAAAGGGATGTCTTAATATTTAGAGAGATGTCTTGTTATTTAAAGGGATGTCTTAATATTTAGAGGGATGTCTTGTTATTTAGAGGAATGTCTTAATATTTAGAGGGATGTCTTGTTATTTAAAGGGATGTCTTAATATTTAGAGGGATGTCTTGTTATTTAGAGGGATGTCTTGTTATTTAGAGAGATGTCTTGTTATTTAAAGGGATGTCTTAATATTTAGAAGGATGTCTTGTTTTTTAAAGGGTTTTCTTGTTATTTGGAGGGATGTCTTAATATTTAGAGAGATGTCTTGGTATTTGGAGGGATGTCTTGTTATTTAGAGGGATGTCTTAATATTCAGCGGAATGTCTAGTTTATTAGAGGGATGTCTTGTTATTTAGAGGGATGTCTTGTTATTTAGAGGGATGTCTTAATATTTGGAGGGATGTCTTGTTATTTAGAGGGATGTCTTAATATTTAGAGGGATGTCTTGTTTTTTAGTGGGATGTCTTGTTATTTAGAGGGATGTCTTGTTATTTAGAGGGATGTCTTGTTATTTAGAGGGATGTCTTCTTATTTGGAGGGAAGTCTTGTTATTTGGAGGAATGTCTTGTTATTTAGAGGGATATCTTGTTATTTAGAGGGATGTCTTGTTATTTAGAGGGATGTCTTGGTATTTGGAGGGATGTCTAGTTATTTAGAGGGATGTCTTTTTATTTAGAGGGATGTCTTGTTATTTAGAGGGATGTCTTGGTATTTGGAGGAATGTCTAGTTATTTAGAGGGATGTTTTTTTATTTAGAGGGATGTCTTGTTATTTAGAGGGATGTCTTGTTATTTAGAGGGATGTCTTGCTATTTTGAGGGATTTCTTGTTATTTGGAGGGATGTCTTGTTATTTAAAGGGATGTCTTGTTATTTAGAGGAATGTCTTGTTATTTAAAAGGGATGTCTTGTTATTTAGAGGGATGTCTTGTTATTTAGAGGGATGTCTTGTTATTTAGAGAGATGTCTTGTTATTTAAAGGGATGTCTTAATATTTAGAGGGATGTCTTGTTATTTAGAGGAATGTCTTAATATTTAGAGGGATGTCTTGTTATTTAAAGGGATGTCTTAATATTTAGAGGGATGTCTTGTTATTTAGAGGGATGTCTTGTTATTTAGAGAGATGTCTTGTTATTTAAAGGGATGTCTTAATATTTAGAGGGATGTCTTGTTATTTAGAAAGATGTCTTAATATTTAGAGGGATGTCTTGTTATTTGAAGGGATGTCTTAATATTTAGAGGGATGTCTTGTTATTTAGAGGGATGTCTTGTTATTTAGAGGGATGTCTTGTTTTTTAAAGGGTTGTCTTGTTATTTGGAGGGATGTCTTGTTATTTAGAGGGATGTCTTGTTATTTAGAGAGATGTCTTGTTATTTAAAGGGATGTCTTAATATTTAGAGGGATGTCTTGTTATTTAGAGGGATGTCTTAATATTTAGAGGGATGTCTTGTTATTTGGAGGGATGTCTTAATATTTAGAGGGATGTCTTGTTATTTAGAGGGATGTCTTGTTATTTAGAGAGATGTCTTGTTATTTAAAGGGATGTCTTAATATTTAGAGGGATGTCTTGTTATTTAGAGGGATGTCTTAATATTTAGAGGGATGTCTTGTTATTTGAAGGGATGTCTTAATATTTAGAGGGATGTCTTGTTATTTAGAGGGATGTCTTGTTATTTAGAGGGATGTCTTGTTTTTTAAAGGGTTGTCTTGTTATTTGGAGGGATGTCTTGGTATTTAGAGGGATGTCTTGTTATTTAGAGGGATGTCTTGTTATTTAGAAGGATGTCTTCTTATTTGGAGGGAAGTCTTGTTATTTGGAGGAATGTCTTGTTATTTAGAGGGATATCTTGTTATTTGGAGGGATGTCTTGTTATTTAGAGGGATGTCTTGCTATTTAGAGGGATGTCTTTTTATTTGGAGGGATGTCTTGTTATTTAGAGGGATGTCTTGTTATTTAGAGGAATGTCTTGTTATTTAAAAGGGATGTCTTGTTATTTAGAGGGACGTCTTGTTATTTAGTGGGATGTCTTGTTATTTAGAGGGATGTCTTGTTATTTGGAGGGATGTCTTGTTATTTAGAGGGATGTCTTAATATTTAGAGGGATGTCTTGTTTTTAGTGGGATGTCTTGTTATTTAGAGGGATGTCTTGTTATTTGGAGAGATGTCTTTTTATTTAGAGGGATGTCTTGTTTTTTAGAGGGTTGTCTTGTTATTTGGAGGGATGTCTTGTTTTTTCGAGGGTTGTCTTGTAATTTAGATGGGATGTCTTGTTATTTAGAGGGATGTCTTAATATTTAGCGGAATGTCTTGTTTATTAGAGGGATGTCTTGCTATTTAGAGGGATGTCTTTTTATTTGGAGGGATGTCTTGTTATTTAGAGGGATGTCTTGTTATTTAGAGGAATGTCTTGTTATTTAAAAGGGATGTCTTGTTATTTAGAGGGATGTCTTGTTATTTAGTGGGATGTCTTGTTATTTAGAGGGATGTCTTGTTATTTAGAGAGATGTCTTGTTATTTAAAGGGATGTCTTAATATTTAGAGGGATGTCTTGTTATTTAGAGGGATGTCTTAATATTTAGCGGAATGTCTTGTTTATTAGAGGGATGTCTTGCTATTTAGAGGGATGTCTTTTTATTTGGAGGGATGTCTTGTTATTTAGAGGGATGTCTTGTTATTTAGAGGAATGTCTTGTTATTTAAAAGGGATGTCTTGTTATTTAGAGGGATGTCTTGTTATTTAGTGGGATGTCTTGTTATTTAGAGGGATGTCTTGTTATTTAGAGAGATGTCTTGTTATTTAAAGGGATGTCTTAATATTTAGAGGGATGTCTTGTTATTTAGAGGGATGTCTTAATATTTAGAAGGATGTCTTGTTATTTAGAGGGAGGTCATGTTATTTAGAGGGATGTCTTGTTTTTTAAAGGGTTGTCTTGTTATTTGGAGGGATGTCTTAATATTTAGAGGGATGTCTTGGTATTTAGAGGGATGTCTTGTTATTTAGAGGGATGTCTTAATATTTAGCGGAATGTCTAGTTTATTAGAGGGATGTCTTGTTATTTAGAGGGATGTCTTGTTATTTAGAGAGATGTCTTGTTATTTAAAGGGATGTCTTAATATTTAGAGGGATGTCTTGTTATTTAGAGGGATGTCTTAATATTTAGAGGGATGTCTTGTTATTTGAAGGGATGTCTTAATATTTAGAGGGATGTCTTGTTATTTAGAAGGATGTCTTGTTATTTAGAGGGATGTCTTGTTTTTTAAAGGGTTGTCTTGTTATTTGGAGGGATGTCTTAATATTTAGAGGGATGTCTTGGTATTTAGAGGGATGTCTTGTTATTTAGAGGGATGTCTTGTTATTTAGAGGGATGTCTTCTTATTTGGAGGGAAGTCTTGTTATTTGGAGGAATGTCTTGTTATTTAGAGGGATATCTTGTTATTTGGAGGGATGTCTTGTTATTTAGAGGGATGTCTTGCTATTTAGAGGGATGTCTTTTTATTTGGAGGGATGTCTTGTTATTTAGAGGGATGTCTTGTTATTTAGAGGAATGTCTTGTTATTTAAAAGGGATGTCTTGTTATTTAGAGGGACGTCTTGTTATTTAGTGGGATGTCTTGTTATTTAGAGGGATGTCTTGTTATTTAGAGAGATGTCTTGTTATTTAAAGGGATGTCTTAATATTTAGAGGGATGTCTTGTTATTTAGAGGGATGTCTTAATATTTAGAGGGATGTCTTGTTATTTGGAGAGATGTCTTAATATTTAGAGGGATGTCTTGTTATTTAGAGGGATGTCTTGTTATTTAGAGGGATGTCTTGTTTTTTAGAGGGTTGTCTTGTAATTTAGATGGGATGTCTTGTTATTTAGAGGGATGTCTTAATATTTAGCGGAATGTCTTGTTTATTAGAGGGATGTCTTGCTATTTAGAGGGATGTCTTTTTATTTGGAGGGATGTCTTGTTATTTAGAGGGATGTCTTGTTATTTAGAGGGATGTCTTGTTATTTAGAGAGATGTCTTGTTATTTAAAGGGATGTCTTAATATTTAGAGGGATGTCTTAATATTTAGCGGAATGTCTTGTTTATTAGAGGGATGTCTTGCTATTTAGAGGGATGTCTTTTTATTTGGAGGGATGTCTTGTTATTTAGAGGGATGTCTTGTTATTTAGAGGAATGTCTTGTTATTTAAAAGGGATGTCTTGTTATTTAGAGGGATGTCTTGTTATTTAGTGGGATGTCTTGTTATTTAGAGGGATGTCTTGTTATTTAGAGAGATGTCTTGTTATTTAAAGGGATGTCTTAATATTTAGAGGGATGTCTTGTTATTTAGAGGGATGTCTTAATATTTAGAGGGATGTCTTGTTATTTGAAGGGATGGCTTAATATTTAGAGGGATGTCTTGTTATTTAGAGGGATGTCTTGTTATTTAGAGGGATGTCTTGTTATTTAGAGGGATGTCTTGTTTTTTAAAGGGTTGTCTTGTTATTTGGAGGGATGTCTTAATATTTAGAGGGATGTCTTGGTATTTAGAGGGATGTCTTGTTATTTAGAGGGATGTCTTGATATTTAGAGGGATGTCTTGTTTTTTAGAGAGATGTCTTGTTATTTAGAGGGTTTTTTTGTTTTTTAGAGGGTTGTCTTGTTATTTGGAGGGATGTCTTGTTATTTAGATTGATGTCTTAATATTTAGAGGGATGTCTTTTTATTTGGAGGGATGTCTTGTTATTTAGAGGGATGTCTTGTTATTTAGAGGAATGTCTTGTTATTTAAAAGGGATGTCTTGTTATTTAGAGGGATGTCTTGTTATTTAGAGGGATGTCTTGTTATTTAGAGGGATGTCTTGTTATTTAGAGGGATGTCTTGTTATTTAGAGGGATGTCTTGTTATTTGAAGGGATGTCTTAATATTTAGAGAGATGTCTTGTTATTTAGAGGGATGTCTTGTTATTTAGAGGGATGTCTTGTTATTTAGAGGGATGTCTTCATATTTGGAGGGATGTCTTCATATTTGGAGGGATGTCTTGTTATTTAGAGGGATGTCTTGTTATTTGGAGGGATGCTTGTTATTAAGAGGGATGTCTTATAATTTAGAGGGATGTCTTGTTATTTGGAGGTATGTCTTGTTATTTAGAGGGATGTCTTGTTATTTAGAGGGATGTCTTGGTATTTGGAGGGATGTCTAGTTATTTAGAGGGATGTCTTTTTATTTAGAGGGATGTCTTGTTATTTAGAGGGATGTCTTGGTATTTGGAGGGATGTCTAGTTATTTAGAGGGATGTCTTTTTATTTAGAGGGATGTCTTGTTATTTAGAGGGATGTCTTGTTATTTAGAGAGATGTCTTGTTATTTGAAGGGATGTCTTAATATTTAGAGGGATGTCTTGCTATTTTGAGGGATTTCTTGTTATTTGGAGGGATGTCATGTTATTTAGAGGGATGTCTTGTTATTTAGAGGAATGTCTTGTTATTTAAAAGGGATGTCTTGTTATTTAGAGGGATGTCTTGTTATTTAGTGGGATGTCTTGTTATTTAGAGGGATGTCTTGTTATTTAGAGAGATGTCTTGTTATTTAAAGGGATGTCTTAATATTTAGAGGGATGTCTTGTTATTTAGAGGGATGTCTTAATATTTAGAGGGATGTCTTGTTATTTGGAGGGATGTCTTAATATTTAGAGGGATGTCTTGTTATTTAGAGGGATGTCTTGTTATTTAGAGAGATGTCTTGTTATTTAAAGGGATGTCTTAATATTTAGAGGGATGTCTTGTTATTTAGAGGGATGTCTTAATATTTAGAGGGATGTCTTGTTATTTGAAGGGATGTCTTAATATTTAGAGGGATGTCTTGTTATTTAGAGGGATGTCTTGTTATTTAGAGGGATGTCTTGTTTTTTAAAGGGTTGTCTTGTTATTTGGAGGGATGTCTTAATATTTAGAGGGATGTCTTGGTATTTAGAGGGATGTCTTGTTATTTAGAGGGATGTCTTGTTATTTAGAGGGATGTCTTCTTATTTGGAGGGAAGTCTTGTTATTTGGAGGAATGTCTTGTTATTTAGAGGGATATCTTGTTATTTAGAGGGATGTCTTGTTATTTAGAGGGATGTCTTGGTATTTGGAGGGATGTCTAGTTATTTAGAGGGATGTCTTTTTATTTAGAGGGATGTCTTGTTATTTAGAGGGATGTCTTGGTATTTGGAGGAATGTCTAGTTATTTAGAGGGATGTTTTTTTATTTAGAGGGATGTCTTGTTATTTAGAGGGATGTCTTGTTATTTAGAGGGATGTCTTGCTATTTTGAGGGATTTCTTGTTATTTGGAGGGATGTCTTGTTATTTAAAGGGATGTCTTGTTATTTAGAGGAATGTCTTGTTATTTAAAAGGGATGTCTTGTTATTTAGAGGGATGTCTTGTTATTTAGAGGGATGTCTTGTTATTTAGAGAGATGTCTTGTTATTTAAAGGGATGTCTTAATATTTAGAGAGATGTCTTGTTATTTAAAGGGATGTCTTAATATTTAGAGGGATGTCTTGTTATTTAGAGGAATGTCTTAATATTTAGAGGGATGTCTTGTTATTTAAAGGGATGTCTTAATATTTAGAGGGATGTCTTGTTATTTAGAGGGATGTCTTGTTATTTAGAGAGATGTCTTGTTATTTAAAGGGATGTCTTAATATTTAGAAGGATGTCTTGTTTTTTAAAGGGTTTTCTTGTTATTTGGAGGGATGTCTTAATATTTAGAGAGATGTCTTGGTATTTGGAGGGATGTCTTGTTATTTAGAGGGATGTCTTAATATTCAGCGGAATGTCTAGTTTATTAGAGGGATGTCTTGTTATTTAGAGGGATGTCTTGTTATTTAGAGGGATGTCTTAATATTTGGAGGGATGTCTTGTTATTTAGAGGGATGTCTTAATATTTAGAGGGATGTCTTGTTTTTTAGTGGGATGTCTTGTTATTTAGAGGGATGTCTTGTTATTTAGAGGGATGTCTTGTTATTTAGAGGGATGTCTTCTTATTTGGAGGGAAGTCTTGTTATTTGGAGGAATGTCTTGTTATTTAGAGGGATATCTTGTTATTTAGAGGGATGTCTTGTTATTTAGAGGGATGTCTTGGTATTTGGAGGGATGTCTAGTTATTTAGAGGGATGTCTTTTTATTTAGAGGGATGTCTTGTTATTTAGAGGGATGTCTTGGTATTTGGAGGAATGTCTAGTTATTTAGAGGGATGTTTTTTTATTTAGAGGGATGTCTTGTTATTTAGAGGGATGTCTTGTTATTTAGAGGGATGTCTTGCTATTTTGAGGGATTTCTTGTTATTTGGAGGGATGTCTTGTTATTTAAAGGGATGTCTTGTTATTTAGAGGAATGTCTTGTTATTTAAAAGGGATGTCTTGTTATTTAGAGGGATGTCTTGTTATTTAGAGGGATGTCTTGTTATTTAGAGAGATGTCTTGTTATTTAAAGGGATGTCTTAATATTTAGAGGGATGTCTTGTTATTTAGAGGAATGTCTTAATATTTAGAGGGATGTCTTGTTATTTAAAGGGATGTCTTAATATTTAGAGGGATGTCTTGTTATTTAGAGGGATGTCTTGTTATTTAGAGAGATGTCTTGTTATTTAAAGGGATGTCTTAATATTTAGAGGGATGTCTTGTTATTTAGAGGGATGTCTTAATTTTTAGAGGGATGTCTTGTTATTTGAAGGGATGTCTTAATATTTAGAGGGATGTCTTGTTATTTAGAGGGATGTCTTGTTATTTAGAGGGATGTCTTGTTTTTTAAAGGGTTGTCTTGTTATTTGGAGGGATGTCTTGTTATTTAGAGGGATGTCTTGTTATTTAGAGAGATGTCTTGTTATTTAAAGGGATGTCTTAATATTTAGAGGGATGTCTTGTTATTTAGAGGGATGTCTTAATATTTAGAGGGATGTCTTGTTATTTGGAGGGATGTCTTAATATTTAGAGGGATGTCTTGTTATTTAGAGGGATGTCTTGTTATTTAGAGAGATGTCTTGTTATTTAAAGGGATGTCTTAATATTTAGAGGGATGTCTTGTTATTTAGAGGGATGTCTTAATATTTAGAGGGATGTCTTGTTATTTGAAGGGATGTCTTAATATTTAGAGGGATGTCTTGTTATTTAGAGGGATGTCTTGTTATTTAGAGGGATGTCTTGTTTTTTAAAGGGTTGTCTTGTTATTTGGAGGGATGTCTTGGTATTTAGAGGGATGTCTTGTTATTTAGAGGGATGTCTTGTTATTTAGAAGGATGTCTTCTTATTTGGAGGGAAGTCTTGTTATTTGGAGGAATGTCTTGTTATTTAGAGGGATATCTTGTTATTTGGAGGGATGTCTTGTTATTTAGAGGGATGTCTTGCTATTTAGAGGGATGTCTTTTTATTTGGAGGGATGTCTTGTTATTTAGAGGGATGTCTTGTTATTTAGAGGAATGTCTTGTTATTTAAAAGGGATGTCTTGTTATTTAGAGGGACGTCTTGTTATTTAGTGGGATGTCTTGTTATTTAGAGGGATGTCTTGTTATTTGGAGGGATGTCTTGTTATTTAGAGGGATGTCTTAATATTTAGAGGGATGTCTTGTTTTTAGTGGGATGTCTTGTTATTTAGAGGGATGTCTTGTTATTTGGAGAGATGTCTTTTTATTTAGAGGGATGTCTTGTTTTTTAGAGGGTTGTCTTGTTATTTGGAGGGATGTCTTGTTTTTTCGAGGGTTGTCTTGTAATTTAGATGGGATGTCTTGTTATTTAGAGGGATGTCTTAATATTTAGCGGAATGTCTTGTTTATTAGAGGGATGTCTTGCTATTTAGAGGGATGTCTTTTTATTTGGAGGGATGTCTTGTTATTTAGAGGGATGTCTTGTTATTTAGAGGAATGTCTTGTTATTTAAAAGGGATGTCTTGTTATTTAGAGGGATGTCTTGTTATTTAGTGGGATGTCTTGTTATTTAGAGGGATGTCTTGTTATTTAGAGAGATGTCTTGTTATTTAAAGGGATGTCTTAATATTTAGAGGGATGTCTTTTTATTTAGAGGGATGTCTTAATATTTAGCGGAATGTCTTGTTTATTAGAGGGATGTCTTGCTATTTAGAGGGATGTCTTTTTATTTGGAGGGATGTCTTGTTATTTAGAGGGATGTCTTGTTATTTAGAGGAATGTCTTGTTATTTAAAAGGGATGTCTTGTTATTTAGAGGGATGTCTTGTTATTTAGTGGGATGTCTTGTTATTTAGAGGGATGTCTTGTTATTTAGAGAGATGTCTTGTTATTTAAAGGGATGTCTTAATATTTAGAGGGATGTCTTGTTATTTAGAGGGATGTCTTAATATTTAGAAGGATGTCTTGTTATTTAGAGGGAGGTCATGTTATTTAGAGGGATGTCTTGTTTTTTAAAGGGTTGTCTTGTTATTTGGAGGGATGTCTTAATATTTAGAGGGATGTCTTGGTATTTAGAGGGATGTCTTGTTATTTAGAGGGATGTCTTAATATTTAGCGGAATGTCTAGTTTATTAGAGGGATGTCTTGTTATTTAGAGGGATGTCTTGTTATTTAGAGGGATGTCTTGTTTTTTAGAGGGTTGTCTTGTTATTTGGAGGGATGTCTTGTTATTTAGAGGGATGTCTTGTTATTTAGAGAGATGTCTTGTTATTTAAAGGGATGTCTTAATATTTAGAGGGATGTCTTGTTATTTAGAGGGATGTCTTTTTATTTACAGGTATATCTTGTTATTTAGAGGGATGTCTTAATATTTAGAGGAATGTCTTGTTATATAGATGGATGTCTTGTTATTTAGAGGGATGTCTTGATATTTAGAGGGATGTCTTGTTTTTTAGAGAGATGTCTTGTTATTTAGAGGGTTTTTTTGTTTTTTAGAGGGTTGTCTTGTTATTTGGAGGGATGTCTTGTTATTTAGATTGATGTCTTAATATTTAGAGGGATGTCTTGTTTTTTAGAGGGATGTCTTGTTATTTAGAGGGATGTCTTGTTATTTAGAGGGATGTCTTGTTATTTAGAGGGATGTCTTGTTATTTAGAGGGATGTCTTGTTATTTGAAGGGATGTCTTAATATTTAGAGAGATGTCTTGTTATTTAGAGGGATGTCTTGTTATTTAGAGGGATGTCTTGTTATTTAGAGGGATGTCTTCATATTTGGAGGGATGTCTTGTTATTTAGAGGGATGTCTTGTTATTTAGAGGGATGTCTTAATATTTAGCGGAATGTCTAGTTTATTAGAGGGATGTCTTGTTATTTAGAGGGATGTCTTGTTATTTAGAGGGATGTCTTGTTATTTAGAGGAATGTCTTGTTATTTAAAAGGGATGTCTTGTTATTTAGAGGGATGTCTTGTTATTTAGAGGAATGTCTTGTTATTTAAAAGGGATGTCTTGTTATTTAGAGGGATGTCTTGTTATTTAGAGGGATGTCTTGTTATTTAGAGGGATGTCTTGTTATTTAGAGGGATGTCTTGTTATTTAGAGGGATGTCTTGTTATTTGAAGGGATGTCTTAATATTTAGAGAGATGTCTTGTTATTTAGAGGGATGTCTTGTTATTTAGAGGGATGTCTTGTTATTTAGAGGGATGTCTTCATATTTGGAGGGATGTCTTCATATTTGGAGGGATGTCTTGTTATTTAGAGGGATGTCTTGTTATTTGGAGGGATGCTTGTTATTAAGAGGGATGTCTTATAATTTAGAGGGATGTCTTGTTATTTGGAGGTATGTCTTGTTATTTAGAGGGATGTCTTGTTATTTAGAGGGATGTCTTGGTATTTGGAGGGATGTCTAGTTATTTAGAGGGATGTCTTTTTATTTAGAGGGATGTCTTGTTATTTAGAGGGATGTCTTGGTATTTGGAGGGATGTCTAGTTATTTAGAGGGATGTCTTTTTATTTAGAGGGATGTCTTGTTATTTAGAGGGATGTCTTGTTATTTAGAGAGATGTCTTGTTATTTGAAGGGATGTCTTAATATTTAGAGGGATGTCTTGCTATTTTGAGGGATTTCTTGTTATTTGGAGGGATGTCATGTTATTTAGAGGGATGTCTTGTTATTTAGAGGAATGTCTTGTTATTTAAAAGGGATGTCTTGTTATTTAGAGGGATGTCTTGTTATTTAGTGGGATGTCTTGTTATTTAGAGGGATGTCTTGTTATTTAGAGAGATGTCTTGTTATTTAAAGGGATGTCTTAATATTTAGAGGGATGTCTTTTTATTTGGAGGGATGTCTTGTTATTTAGAGGGATGTCTTGTTATTTAGAGGAATGTCTTGTTATTTAAAAGGGATGTCTTGTTATTTAGAGGGATGTCTTGTTATTTAGAGGGATGTCTTGTTATTTAGAGGGATGTCTTGTTATTTAGAGGGATGTCTTGTTATTTAGAGGGATGTCTTGTTATTTGAAGGGATGTCTTAATATTTAGAGAGATGTCTTGTTATTTAGAGGGATGTCTTGTTATTTAGAGGGATGTCTTGTTATTTAGAGGGATGTCTTCATATTTGGAGGGATGTCTTCATATTTGGAGGGATGTCTTGTTATTTAGAGGGATGTCTTGTTATTTGGAGGGATGCTTGTTATTAAGAGGGATGTCTTATAATTTAGAGGGATGTCTTGTTATTTGGAGGTATGTCTTGTTATTTAGAGGGATGTCTTGTTATTTAGAGGGATGTCTTGGTATTTGGAGGGATGTCTAGTTATTTAGAGGGATGTCTTTTTATTTAGAGGGATGTCTTGTTATTTAGAGGGATGTCTTGGTATTTGGAGGGATGTCTAGTTATTTAGAGGGATGTCTTTTTATTTAGAGGGATGTCTTGTTATTTAGAGGGATGTCTTGTTATTTAGAGAGATGTCTTGTTATTTGAAGGGATGTCTTAATATTTAGAGGGATGTCTTGCTATTTTGAGGGATTTCTTGTTATTTGGAGGGATGTCATGTTATTTAGAGGGATGTCTTGTTATTTAGAGGAATGTCTTGTTATTTAAAAGGGATGTCTTGTTATTTAGAGGGATGTCTTGTTATTTAGTGGGATGTCTTGTTATTTAGAGGGATGTCTTGTTATTTAGAGAGATGTCTTGTTATTTAAAGGGATGTCTTAATATTTAGAGGGATGTCTTGTTATTTAGAGGGATGTCTTAATATTTAGAGGGATGTCTTGTTATTTGGAGGGATGTCTTAATATTTAGAGGGATGTCTTGTTATTTAGAGGGATGTCTTGTTATTTAGAGAGATGTCTTGTTATTTAAAGGGATGTCTTAATATTTAGAGGGATGTCTTGTTATTTAGAGGGATGTCTTAATATTTAGAGGGATGTCTTGTTATTTGAAGGGATGTCTTAATATTTAGAGGGATGTCTTGTTATTTAGAGGGATGTCTTGTTATTTAGAGGGATGTCTTGTTTTTTAAAGGGTTGTCTTGTTATTTGGAGGGATGTCTTAATATTTAGAGGGATGTCTTGGTATTTAGAGGGATGTCTTGTTATTTAGAGGGATGTCTTGTTATTTAGAGGGATGTCTTCTTATTTGGAGGGAAGTCTTGTTATTTGGAGGAATGTCTTGTTATTTAGAGGGATATCTTGTTATTTGGAGGGATGTCTTGTTATTTAGAGGGATGTCTTGCTATTTAGAGGGATGTCTTTTTATTTGGAGGGATGTCTTGTTATTTAGAGGGATGTCTTGTTATTTAGAGGGATGTCTTAATATTTGGAGGGATGTCTTGTTATTTAGAGGGATGTCTTAATATTTAGAGGGATGTCTTGTTTTTTAGTGGGATGTCTTGTTATTTAGAGGGATGTCTTGTTATTTAGAGGGATGTCTTGTTATTTAGAGGGATGTCTTCTTATTTGGAGGGAAGTCTTGTTATTTGGAGGAATGTCTTGTTATTTAGAGGGATATCTTGTTATTTAGAGGGATGTCTTGTTATTTAGAGGGATGTCTTGGTATTTGGAGGGATGTCTAGTTATTTAGAGGGATGTCTTTTTATTTAGAGGGATGTCTTGTTATTTAGAGGGATGTCTTGGTATTTGGAGGAATGTCTAGTTATTTAGAGGGATGTTTTTTTATTTAGAGGGATGTCTTGTTATTTAGAGGGATGTCTTGTTATTTAGAGGGATGTCTTGCTATTTTGAGGGATTTCTTGTTATTTGGAGGGATGTCTTGTTATTTAAAGGGATGTCTTGTTATTTAGAGGAATGTCTTGTTATTTAAAAGGGATGTCTTGTTATTTAGAGGGATGTCTTGTTATTTAGAGGGATGTCTTGTTATTTAGAGAGATGTCTTGTTATTTAAAGGGATGTCTTAATATTTAGAGAGATGTCTTGTTATTTAAAGGGATGTCTTAATATTTAGAGGGATGTCTTGTTATTTAGAGGAATGTCTTAATATTTAGAGGGATGTCTTGTTATTTAAAGGGATGTCTTAATATTTAGAGGGATGTCTTGTTATTTAGAGGGATGTCTTGTTATTTAGAGAGATGTCTTGTTATTTAAAGGGATGTCTTAATATTTAGAAGGATGTCTTGTTTTTTAAAGGGTTTTCTTGTTATTTGGAGGGATGTCTTAATATTTAGAGAGATGTCTTGGTATTTGGAGGGATGTCTTGTTATTTAGAGGGATGTCTTAATATTCAGCGGAATGTCTAGTTTATTAGAGGGATGTCTTGTTATTTAGAGGGATGTCTTGTTATTTAGAGGGATGTCTTAATATTTGGAGGGATGTCTTGTTATTTAGAGGGATGTCTTAATATTTAGAGGGATGTCTTGTTTTTTAGTGGGATGTCTTGTTATTTAGAGGGATGTCTTGTTATTTAGAGGGATGTCTTGTTATTTAGAGGGATGTCTTCTTATTTGGAGGGAAGTCTTGTTATTTGGAGGAATGTCTTGTTATTTAGAGGGATATCTTGTTATTTAGAGGGATGTCTTGTTATTTAGAGGGATGTCTTGGTATTTGGAGGGATGTCTAGTTATTTAGAGGGATGTCTTTTTATTTAGAGGGATGTCTTGTTATTTAGAGGGATGTCTTGGTATTTGGAGGAATGTCTAGTTATTTAGAGGGATGTTTTTTTATTTAGAGGGATGTCTTGTTATTTAGAGGGATGTCTTGTTATTTAGAGGGATGTCTTGCTATTTTGAGGGATTTCTTGTTATTTGGAGGGATGTCTTGTTATTTAAAGGGATGTCTTGTTATTTAGAGGAATGTCTTGTTATTTAAAAGGGATGTCTTGTTATTTAGAGGGATGTCTTGTTATTTAGAGGGATGTCTTGTTATTTAGAGAGATGTCTTGTTATTTAAAGGGATGTCTTAATATTTAGAGGGATGTCTTGTTATTTAGAGGAATGTCTTAATATTTAGAGGGATGTCTTGTTATTTAAAGGGATGTCTTAATATTTAGAGGGATGTCTTGTTATTTAGAGGGATGTCTTGTTATTTAGAGAGATGTCTTGTTATTTAAAGGGATGTCTTAATATTTAGAGGGATGTCTTGTTATTTAGAGGGATGTCTTAATTTTTAGAGGGATGTCTTGTTATTTGAAGGGATGTCTTAATATTTAGAGGGATGTCTTGTTATTTAGAGGGATGTCTTGTTATTTAGAGGGATGTCTTGTTTTTTAAAGGGTTGTCTTGTTATTTGGAGGGATGTCTTGTTATTTAGAGGGATGTCTTGTTATTTAGAGAGATGTCTTGTTATTTAAAGGGATGTCTTAATATTTAGAGGGATGTCTTGTTATTTAGAGGGATGTCTTAATATTTAGAGGGATGTCTTGTTATTTGGAGGGATGTCTTAATATTTAGAGGGATGTCTTGTTATTTAGAGGGATGTCTTGTTATTTAGAGAGATGTCTTGTTATTTAAAGGGATGTCTTAATATTTAGAGGGATGTCTTGTTATTTAGAGGGATGTCTTAATATTTAGAGGGATGTCTTGTTATTTGAAGGGATGTCTTAATATTTAGAGGGATGTCTTGTTATTTAGAGGGATGTCTTGTTATTTAGAGGGATGTCTTGTTTTTTAAAGGGTTGTCTTGTTATTTGGAGGGATGTCTTGGTATTTAGAGGGATGTCTTGTTATTTAGAGGGATGTCTTGTTATTTAGAAGGATGTCTTCTTATTTGGAGGGAAGTCTTGTTATTTGGAGGAATGTCTTGTTATTTAGAGGGATATCTTGTTATTTGGAGGGATGTCTTGTTATTTAGAGGGATGTCTTGCTATTTAGAGGGATGTCTTTTTATTTGGAGGGATGTCTTGTTATTTAGAGGGATGTCTTGTTATTTAGAGGAATGTCTTGTTATTTAAAAGGGATGTCTTGTTATTTAGAGGGACGTCTTGTTATTTAGTGGGATGTCTTGTTATTTAGAGGGATGTCTTGTTATTTGGAGGGATGTCTTGTTATTTAGAGGGATGTCTTAATATTTAGAGGGATGTCTTGTTTTTAGTGGGATGTCTTGTTATTTAGAGGGATGTCTTGTTATTTGGAGAGATGTCTTTTTATTTAGAGGGATGTCTTGTTTTTTAGAGGGTTGTCTTGTTATTTGGAGGGATGTCTTGTTTTTTCGAGGGTTGTCTTGTAATTTAGATGGGATGTCTTGTTATTTAGAGGGATGTCTTAATATTTAGCGGAATGTCTTGTTTATTAGAGGGATGTCTTGCTATTTAGAGGGATGTCTTTTTATTTGGAGGGATGTCTTGTTATTTAGAGGGATGTCTTGTTATTTAGAGGAATGTCTTGTTATTTAAAAGGGATGTCTTGTTATTTAGAGGGATGTCTTGTTATTTAGTGGGATGTCTTGTTATTTAGAGGGATGTCTTGTTATTTAGAGAGATGTCTTGTTATTTAAAGGGATGTCTTAATATTTAGAGGGATGTCTTTTTATTTAGAGGGATGTCTTAATATTTAGCGGAATGTCTTGTTTATTAGAGGGATGTCTTGCTATTTAGAGGGATGTCTTTTTATTTGGAGGGATGTCTTGTTATTTAGAGGGATGTCTTGTTATTTAGAGGAATGTCTTGTTATTTAAAAGGGATGTCTTGTTATTTAGAGGGATGTCTTGTTATTTAGTGGGATGTCTTGTTATTTAGAGGGATGTCTTGTTATTTAGAGAGATGTCTTGTTATTTAAAGGGATGTCTTAATATTTAGAGGGATGTCTTGTTATTTAGAGGGATGTCTTAATATTTAGAAGGATGTCTTGTTATTTAGAGGGAGGTCATGTTATTTAGAGGGATGTCTTGTTTTTTAAAGGGTTGTCTTGTTATTTGGAGGGATGTCTTAATATTTAGAGGGATGTCTTGGTATTTAGAGGGATGTCTTGTTATTTAGAGGGATGTCTTAATATTTAGCGGAATGTCTAGTTTATTAGAGGGATGTCTTGTTATTTAGAGGGATGTCTTGTTATTTAGAGGGATGTCTTGTTTTTTAGAGGGTTGTCTTGTTATTTGGAGGGATGTCTTGTTATTTAGAGGGATGTCTTGTTATTTAGAGAGATGTCTTGTTATTTAAAGGGATGTCTTAATATTTAGAGGGATGTCTTGTTATTTAGAGGGATGTCTTGTTATTTACAGGTATATCTTGTTATTTAGAGGGATGTCTTAATATTTAGAGGAATGTCTTGTTATATAGATGGATGTCTTGTTATTTAGAGGGATGTCTTGATATTTAGAGGGATGTCTTGTTTTTTAGAGAGATGTCTTGTTATTTAGAGGGTTTTTTTGTTTTTTAGAGGGTTGTCTTGTTATTTGGAGGGATGTCTTGTTATTTAGATTGATGTCTTAATATTTAGAGGGATGTCTTGTTTTTTAGAGGGATGTCTTGTTATTTAGAGGGATGTCTTGTTATTTAGAGGGATGTCTTGTTATTTAGAGGGATGTCTTGTTATTTAGAGGGATGTCTTGTTATTTGAAGGGATGTCTTAATATTTAGAGAGATGTCTTGTTATTTAGAGGGATGTCTTGTTATTTAGAGGGATGTCTTGTTATTTAGAGGGATGTCTTCATATTTGGAGGGATGTCTTGTTATTTAGAGGGATGTCTTGTTATTTAGAGGGATGTCTTAATATTTAGCGGAATGTCTAGTTTATTAGAGGGATGTCTTGTTATTTAGAGGGATGTCTTGTTATTTAGAGGGATGTCTTAATATTTGGAGGGATGTCTTGTTATTTAGAGGGATGTCTTGTTATTTGGAGGGATGTCTTGTTATTTAGAGGGATGTCTTGCTATTTAGAGGGATGCCTTTTTATTTGGAGGGATGTCTTGTTATTTAGAGGGATGTCTTGTTATTTAGAGGAATGTCTTGTTATTTATAAGGGATGTCTTGTTATTTAGAGTGACGTCTTGTTATTTAGTGGGATGTCTTGTTATTTAGAGGGATGTCTTGTTATTTAGAGAGATGTCTTGTTATTTAAAGGGATGTCTTAATATTTAGAGGGATGTCTTGTTATTTAGAGGGATGTCTTAATATTTAGAGGGATGTCTTGTTATTTGGAGGGATGTCTTAATATTTAGAGGGATGTCTTGTTATTTAGAGGGGTGTCTTGTTATTTAGAGGGATGTCTTGTTTTTTAAAGGGTTGTCTTGTTATTTGGAGGGATGTCTTAATATTTAGAGGGATGTCTTGGTATTTGGAGGGATGTCTTGTTATTTAGAGGGATGTCTTAATATTTAGCGGAATGTCTAGTTTATTAGAGGGATGTCTTGTTATTTAGAGGGATGTCTTGTTATTTAGAGGGATGTCTTAATATTTGGAGGGATGTCTTGTTATTTAGAGGGATGTCTTATTTGTACAACCTTGTACAAACTTGTACACACTTGTACAAACTTGTACACACTTGTACAACCTTGTACACACTTGTACAACCTTGTACACACTTGTACAACCTCGTACACACTTCTACAACCTTGTACACACTTGTACAACCTTGTACACAATTGTAAAACCTTGTACACACTTGTACAACCTTGTACACACTTGTACACCCTTGTACACACTTGTACAAAATTTTACATTCTTGTACATACTTGTAAACCCTTGTACACACTTGTACAACCTTGTACAAACCTGTACACCCTTGTACACACTTGTACAAGCTTGTACACACTTGTACAAGCTTGTACACACTTGTACAAGCTTGTACACACTTGTACACCCTTGTACAAACTTGTGCACCCTTGAACACTTTTGTACACCCTTGTACACATTTGTACAACCTTGTACAAACTTAAACACACTTGTACAAACATGTACACACTTGAACAACCTTGTACACACTTGTACAACCTTGTACACACTTGTACAAGCTTGTATACACTTGTACAACCTTGAACACACTTGTACAACCTTGTACACACTTGTACAAGCTTGTACACACTTGTACAACCTTGTACACACTTGTACAACCTTTTACACAATTGTAAAACCTTGTACACACTTGTACATTCTTGTACAAACTTGTACTTACTTGTACAACCTTGTACAAACTTGTACACACTTGTACAAACTTTTACATCCTTGTATACATTTGTACACCCTTGTACACACTTGTACAACCTTGTACAAACCTGTACACCCTTGTACACACTTGTACAAGCTTGTACACGATTGTACACCCTTGTACACACTTGTGCACCCTTGTACACACTTGTACACCCTTGTACACACATGTACAACCTTTTACAAACTTGTACACACTTGTACAAACTTGTACATTCTTGTACATACTTGTACACCCTTGTAAACACTTGTACAAAATTGTACAAACCTGTACACCCTTGTACACACTTGTACAAGCTTGTACACACTTGTACAAGCTTGTACACACTTGTACAAGCTTGTACACACTTGTACAAGCTTGTACACACTTGTACACCCTTGTACAAACTTGTGCACCCTTGTACACTTTTGTACACCCTTGTATACATTTGTACAAACTTGTACAAACTTGTACACACTTGTACAAACTTGTACACACTTGTACAAACTTGTACACCCTTTTACACACTTGTACAACCTTGTACACACTTGTACAACCTTGTACAAACCTGTACACCCTTGTACACACTTGTACAAGCTTGTACACGATTGTACACTCTTGTACACACTTGTGCAACCTTGTACACACTTGTACAACCTTGTACACACTTGTACAACCTTGTACACACTTGTTCAAGCTCGTACACACTTGTACAACCTTGTACACTTTTGTACACCCTTGTACACACTTGTACAAAATTGTACATTCTTGTACATACTTGTACACCGTTGTACACACTTGTACAACCTTGTACAAACCTGTACACCCTTGTACACACTTGTACAAGCTTGTACACACTTGTACAAGCTTGTACACACTTGTACACCCTTGTACAAACTTGTGCACCCTTGTACACTTTTGTACACCCTTGTACACATTTGTACAACCTTGTACAAACTTGTACACACTTGTACAAACTTGTACACACTTGTACAAACTTGTGTACACTTGTACAACCTTGTACACACTTGTACAACTTTGTACACACTTGTACAACCTTGTACACACTTGTACAACCTCGTACACACTTGTACAACCTTGTACACACTTGTACAACCTTGTACACAATTGTAAAACCTTGTACACACTTGTACAACCTTGTACACACTTGTACACCCTTGTACACACTTGTACAAAATTTTACATTCTTGTACATACTTGTACACCCTTGTACACACTTGTACAACCTTGTACAAACCTGTACACCCTTGTACACACTTGTACAAGATTGTACACACTTGTACAAGCTTGTACACACTTGTACAAGCTTGTACACACTTGTACACCCTTGTACAAACTTGTGCACACTTGAACACTTTTGTACACCCTTGTACACATTTGTACAACCTTGTACAAACTTAAACACACTTGTACAAACATGTACACACTTGAACAACCTTGTACACACTTGTACAACCTTGTACACACTTGTACAAGCTTGTACACACTTGTACAACCTTGTACACACTTGTACAACCTTGTACACACTTGTACAACCTTGTACACACTTGTACAAGCTTGTACACACTTGTACAACCTTGTACACACTTGTACAACCTTTTACACAATTGTAAAACCTTGTACACACTTGTACATTCTTGTACAAACTTGTACTTACTTGTACAACCTTGTACAAACTTGTACACACTTGTACAAACTTTTACATCCTTGTATACATTTGTACACCCTTGTACACACTTGTACAACCTTGTACAAACCTGTACACCCTTGTACACACTTGTACAAGCTTGTACACGATTGTACACCCTTGTACACACTTGTGCACCCTTGTACACACTTGTACACCCTTGTACACACATGTACAACCTTTTACAAACTTGTACACACTTGTACAAACTTGTACATTCTTGTACATACTTGTACACCCTTGTAAACACTTGTACAAAATTGTACAAACCTGTACACCCTTGTACACACTTGTACAAGCTTGTACACACTTGTACAAGCTTGTACACACTTGTACACCCTTGTACAAACTTGTGCACCCTTGTACACTTTTGTACACCCTTGTATACATTTGTACAAACTTGTACAAACTTGTACACACTTGTACAAACTTGTACACACTTGTACAAACTTGTACACCCTTGTACACACTTGTACAACCTTGTACACACTTGTACAACCTTGTACAAACCTGTACACCCTTGTACACACTTGTACAAGCTTGTACACAATTGTAAAACCTTGTACACACTTGTACAACCTTGTACACACTTGTACAACCTTGTACACACTTGTACAACCTTGTACACACTTGTTCAAGCTTGTACACACTTGTACAACCTTGTACACACTTGTACACCCTTGTACACACTTGTACAACCTTTTACAAACTTGTACACACTTGTACAAAATTGTACATTCTTGTACATACTTGTACACCGTTGTACACACTTGTACAACCTTGTACAAACCTGTACACCCTTGTACACACTTGTACAAGCTTGTACACACTTGTACAAACTTGTACACACTTGTACACCCTTGTACAAACTTGTGCACCCTTGTACACTTTTGTACACCCTTGTACACATTTGTACAACCTTGTACAAACTTGTACACACTTGTACAAACTTGTACACACTTGTACAACCTTGTACACACTTGTACAACCTTGTACACACTTGTACAACCTTGTACACACTTGTACAACCTCGTACACACTTGTACAACCTCGTACACACTTGTACAACCTTGTACACACTTGTACAACCTTGTACACAATTGTAAAACCTTGTACACACTTGTACAACCTTGTACACACTTGTACACCCTTGTACACACTTGTACAAAATTTTACATTCTTGTACATACTTGTACACCCTTGTACACACTTGTACAACCTTGTACAAACCTGTACACCCTTGTACACACTTGTACAAGCTTGTACACACTTGTACAAGCTTGTACACACTTGTACAAGCTTGTACACACTTGTACACCCTTGTACAAACTTGTGCACCCTTGAACACTTTTGTACACCCTTGTACACATTTGTACAACCTTGTACAAACTTAAACACACTTGTACAAACATGTACACACTTGAACAACCTTGTACACACTTGTACAACCTTGTACACACTTGTACAAGCTTGTACACACTTGTTCAACCTTGTACACACTTGTACAACCTTGTACAAGCTTGTACACACTTGTACAACCTTGTACACACTTGTACAACCTTTTACACAATTGTAAAACCTTGTACACACTTGTACATTCTTGTACAAACTTGTACTTACTTGTACAACCTTGTACAAACTTGTACACACTTGTACAAACTTTTACATCCTTGTATACATTTGTACACCCTTGTACACACTTGTACAACCTTGTACAAACCTGTACACCCTTGTACACACTTGTACAAGCTTGTACACGATTGTACACCCTTGTACACACTTGTGCACCCTTGTACACACTTGTACACCCTTGTACACACATGTACAACCTTTTACAAACTTGTACACACTTGTACAAACTTGTACACACTTGTACAACCTTGTACACACTTGTACAACCTTGTACACACTTGTACAACCTCGTACACACTTGTACAACCTTGTACACACTTGTACAACCTTGTACACAATTGTAAAACCTTGTACACACTTGTACAACCTTGTACACACTTGTACACCCTTGTACACACTTGTACAAAATTTTACATTCTTGTACATACTTGTACACCCTTGTACACACTTGTACAACCTTGTACAAACCTGTACACCCTTGTACACACTTGTACAAGCTTGTACACACTTGTACAAGCTTGTACACACTTGTACAAGCTTGTACACACTTGTACACCCTTGTACAAACTTGTGCACCCTTGAACACTTTTGTACACCCTTGTACACATTTGTACAACCTTGTACAAACTTAAACACACTTGTACAAACATGTACACACTTGAACAACCTTGTACACACTTGTACAACCTTGAACACACTTGTACAAGCTTGTATACACTTGTACAACCTTGAACACACTTGTACAACCTTGTACACACTTGTACAAGCTTGTACACACTTGTACAACCTTGTACACACTTGTACAACCTTTTACACAATTGTAAAACCTTGTACACACTTGTACATTCTTGTACAAACTTGTACTTACTTGTACAACCTTGTACAAACTTGTACACACTTGTACAAACTTTTACATCCTTGTATACATTTGTACACCCTTGTACACACTTGTACAACCTTGTACAAACCTGTACACCCTTGTACACACTTGTACAAGCTTGTACACGATTGTACACCCTTGTACACACTTGTGCACCCTTGTACACACTTGTACACCCTTGTACACACATGTACAACCTTTTACAAACTTGTACACACTTGTACAAACTTGTACATTCTTGTACATACTTGTACACCCTTGTAAACACTTGTACAAAATTGTACAAACCTGTACACCCTTGTACACACTTGTACAAGCTTGTACACACTTGTACACCCTTGTACAAACTTGTGCACCCTTGTACACTTTTGTACACCCTTGTATACATTTGTACAAACTTGTACAAACTTGTACACACTTGTACAAACTTGTACACACTTGTACAAACTTGTACACACTTGTACAACCTTGTACAAACCTGTACAACCTTGTACACACTTGTACAAGCTTGTACACGATTGTACACTCTTGTACACACTTGTGCAACCTTGTACACACTTGTACAACCTTGTACACACTTGTACAACCTTGTACACACTTGTTCAAGCTTGTACACACTTGTTCAAGCTTGTACACACTTGTACAACCTTGTACACACTTGTACAACCTTTTACAAACTTGTACACACTTGTACAAAATTGTACATTCTTGTACATACTTGTACACCGTTGTACACACTTGTACAACCTTGTACAAACCTGTACACCCTTGTACACACTTGTACAAGCTTGTACACACTTGTACAAGCTTGTACACACTTGTACACCCTTGTACAAACTTGTGCACCCTTGTACACTTTTGTACACCCTTGTACACATTTGTACAACCTTGTACAAACTTGTACACACTTGTACAAACTTGTACACACTTGTACAAACTTGTGTACACTTGTACAACTTTGTACACACTTGTACAACTTTGTACACACTTGTACAACCTTGTACACACTTGTACAACCTCGTACACACTTGTACAACCTTGTACACACTTGTACAACCTTGTACACAATTGTAAAACCTTGTACACACTTGTACAACCTTGTACACACTTGTACACCCTTGTACACACTTGTACAAAATTTTACATTCTTGTACATACTTGTACACCGTTGTACACACTTGTACAACCTTGTACAAACCTGTACACCCTTGTACACACTTGTACAAGCTTGTACACACTTGTACAAGCTTGTACACACTTGTACACCCTTGTACAAACTTGTGCACCCTTGTACAAACTTGTGCACCCTTGTACAATTTTGTACAACCTTGTACAAACTTGTACACACTTGTACAAACTTGTACACACTTGTACAAACTTGTGTACACTTGTACAACCTTGTACACACTTGTACAACCTTGTACACACTTGTACAACCTTGTACACACTTGTACAACCTCGTACACACTTGTACAACCTTGTACACACTTGTACAACCTTGTACACAATTGTAAAACCTTGTACACACTTGTACAACCTTGTACACACTTGTACACCCTTGTACACACTTGTACAAAATTTTACATTCTTGTACATACTTGTACACCCTTGTACACACTTGTACAACCTTGTACAAACCTGTACACCCTTGTACACACTTGTACAAGCTTGTACACACCTGTACAAGCTTGTACACACTTGTACAAGCTTGTACCCACTTGTACACCCTTGTACAAACTTGTGCACCCTTGAACACTTTTGTACACCCTTGTACACATTTGTACAACCTTGTACAAACTTAAACACACTTGTACAAACATGTACACACTTGAACAACCTTGTACACACTTGTACAACCTTTTACACAATTGTAAAACCTTGTACACACTTGTACATTCTTGTACAAACTTGTACTTAATTGTACAACCTTGTACATTCTTGTACAAACTTGTACTTAATTGTACAACCTTGTACACACTTGTACAACCTTGTACAAACCTGTACACCCTTGTACACACTTGTACAAGCTTGTACACACTTGTACACCCTTGTACAAACTTGTGCACACTTGAACACTTTTGTACACCCTTGTACACATTTGTACAACCTTGTACAAACTTAAACACACTTGTACAAACATGTACACACTTGAACAACCTTGTACACACTTGTACAACCTTGTACACACTTGTACAAGCTTGTACACACTTGTACAACCTTGTACACACTTGTACAACCTTGTACACACTTGTACAACCTTTTACACAATTGTAAAACCTTGTACACACTTGTACATTCTTGTACAAACTTGTACTTACTTGTACAACCTTGTACAAACTTGTACACACTTGTACAAACTTTTACATCCTTGTATACATTTGTACACCCTTGTACACACTTGTACAACCTTGTACAAACCTGTACACCCTTGTACACACTTGTACAAGCTTGTACACGATTGTACACCCTTGTACACACTTGTGCACCCTTGTACACACTTGTACACCCTTGTACACACATGTACAACCTTTAACAAACTTGTACACACTTGTACAAACTTGTACATTCTTGTACATACTTGTACACCCTTGTAAACACTTGTACAAAATTGTACAAACCTGTACACCCTTGTACACACTTGTACAAGCTTGTACACACTTGTACAAGCTTGTACACACTTGTACACCCTTGTACAAACTTGTGCACCCTTGTACACTTTTGTACACCCTTGTATACATTTGTACAAACTTGTACAAACTTGTACACACTTGTACAAACTTGTACACACTTGTACAAACTTGTACACCCTTGTACACACTTGTACACCCTTGTACACACATGTACAACCTTTTACAAACTTGTACACACTTGTACAAACTTGTACATTCTTGTACATACTTGTACACCCTTGTAAACACTTGTACAAAATTGTACAAACCTGTACACCCTTGTACACACTTGTACAAGCTTGTACACACTTGTACACCCTTGTACAAACTTGTGCACCCTTGTACACTTTTGTACACCCTTGTATACATTTGTACAAACTTGTACAAACTTGTACACACTTGTACAAACTTGTACACACTTGTACAAACTTGTACACACTTGTACAACCTTGTACAAACCTGTACAACCTTGTACACACTTGTACAAGCTTGTACACGATTGTACACTCTTGTACACACTTGTGCAACCTTGTACACACTTGTACAACCTTGTACACACTTGTACAACCTTGTACACACTTGTTCAAGCTTGTACACACTTGTTCAAGCTTGTACACACTTGTACAACCTTGTACACACTTGTACAACCTTTTACAAACTTGTACACACTTGTACAAAATTGTACATTCTTGTACATACTTGTACACCGTTGTACACACTTGTACAACCTTGTACAAACCTGTACACCCTTGTACACACTTGTACAAGCTTGTACACACTTGTACAAGCTTGTACACACTTGTACACCCTTGTACAAACTTGTGCACCCTTGTACACTTTTGTACACCCTTGTACACATTTGTACAACCTTGTACAAACTTGTACACACTTGTACAAACTTGTACACACTTGTACAAACTTGTGTACACTTGTACAACTTTGTACACACTTGTACAACTTTGTACACACTTGTACAACCTTGTACACACTTGTACAACCTCGTACACACTTGTACAACCTTGTACACACTTGTACAACCTTGTACACAATTGTAAAACCTTGTACACACTTGTACAACCTTGTACACACTTGTACACCCTTGTACACACTTGTACAAAATTTTACATTCTTGTACATACTTGTACACCGTTGTACACACTTGTACAACCTTGTACAAACCTGTACACCCTTGTACACACTTGTACAAGCTTGTACACACTTGTACAAGCTTGTACACACTTGTACACCCTTGTACAAACTTGTGCACCCTTGTACAAACTTGTGCACCCTTGTACAATTTTGTACAACCTTGTACAAACTTGTACACACTTGTACAAACTTGTACACACTTGTACAAACTTGTGTACACTTGTACAACCTTGTACACACTTGTACAACCTTGTACACACTTGTACAACCTTGTACACACTTGTACAACCTCGTACACACTTGTACAACCTTGTACACACTTGTACAACCTTGTACACAATTGTAAAACCTTGTACACACTTGTACAACCTTGTACACACTTGTACACCCTTGTACACACTTGTACAAAATTTTACATTCTTGTACATACTTGTACACCCTTGTACACACTTGTACAACCTTGTACAAACCTGTACACCCTTGTACACACTTGTACAAGCTTGTACACACCTGTACAAGCTTGTACACACTTGTACAAGCTTGTACCCACTTGTACACCCTTGTACAAACTTGTGCACCCTTGAACACTTTTGTACACCCTTGTACACATTTGTACAACCTTGTACAAACTTAAACACACTTGTACAAACATGTACACACTTGAACAACCTTGTACACACTTGTACAACCTTTTACACAATTGTAAAACCTTGTACACACTTGTACATTCTTGTACAAACTTGTACTTAATTGTACAACCTTGTACATTCTTGTACAAACTTGTACTTAATTGTACAACCTTGTACACACTTGTACAACCTTGTACAAACCTGTACACCCTTGTACACACTTGTACAAGCTTGTACACACTTGTACACCCTTGTACAAACTTGTGCACACTTGAACACTTTTGTACACCCTTGTACACATTTGTACAACCTTGTACAAACTTAAACACACTTGTACAAACATGTACACACTTGAACAACCTTGTACACACTTGTACAACCTTGTACACACTTGTACAAGCTTGTACACACTTGTACAACCTTGTACACACTTGTACAACCTTGTACACACTTGTACAACCTTTTACACAATTGTAAAACCTTGTACACACTTGTACATTCTTGTACAAACTTGTACTTACTTGTACAACCTTGTACAAACTTGTACACACTTGTACAAACTTTTACATCCTTGTATACATTTGTACACCCTTGTACACACTTGTACAACCTTGTACAAACCTGTACACCCTTGTACACACTTGTACAAGCTTGTACACGATTGTACACCCTTGTACACACTTGTGCACCCTTGTACACACTTGTACACCCTTGTACACACATGTACAACCTTTAACAAACTTGTACACACTTGTACAAACTTGTACATTCTTGTACATACTTGTACACCCTTGTAAACACTTGTACAAAATTGTACAAACCTGTACACCCTTGTACACACTTGTACAAGCTTGTACACACTTGTACAAGCTTGTACACACTTGTACACCCTTGTACAAACTTGTGCACCCTTGTACACTTTTGTACACCCTTGTATACATTTGTACAAACTTGTACAAACTTGTACACACTTGTACAAACTTGTACACACTTGTACAAACTTGTACACCCTTGTACACACTTGTACAACCTTGTACACACTTGTACAACCTTGTACAAACCTGTACACCCTTGTACACACTTGTACAAGCTTGTACACAATTGAAAAACCTTGTACACACTTGTACAACCTTGTACACACTTGTACAACCTTGTACACACTTGTACAACCTTGTACACACTTGTTCAAGCTTGTACACACTTGTACAACCTTGTACACACTTGTACACCCTTGTACACACTTGTACAACCTTTTACAAACTTGTACACACTTGTACAAAATTGTACATTCTTGTACATACTTGTACACCGTTGTACACACTTGTACAACCTTGTACAAACCTGTACACCCTTGTACACACTTGTACAAGCTTGTACACACTTGTACAAGCTTGTACACACTTGTACACCCTTGTACAAACTTGTGCACCCTTGTACAATTTTGTACACCCTTGTACACATTTGTACAACCTTGTACAAACTTGTACACACTTGTACAAACTTGTACACACTTGTACAAACTTGTGTACACTTGTACAACCTTGTACACACTTGTACAACCTTGTACACACTTGTACAACCTTGTACACACTTGTACAACCTCGTACACACTTGTACAACCTTGTACACACTTGTACAACCTTGTACACAATTGTAAAACCTTGTACACACTTGTACAACCTTGTACACACTTGTACACCCTTGTACACACTTGTACAAAATTTTACATTCTTGTACATACTTGTACACCCTTGTACACACTTGTACAACCTTGTACAAACCTGTACACCCTTGTACACACTTGTACAAGCTTGTACACACCTGTACAAGCTTGTACACACTTGTACAAGCTTGTACCCACTTGTACACCCTTGTACAAACTTGTGCACCCTTGAACACTTTTGTACACCCTTGTACACATTTGTACAACCTTGTACAAACTTAAACACACTTGTACAAACATGTACACACTTGAACAACCTTGTACACACTTGTACAACCTTTTACACAATTGTAAAACCTTGTACACACTTGTACATTCTTGTACAAACTTGTACTTAATTGTACAACCTTGTACATTCTTGTACAAACTTGTACTTAATTGTACAACCTTGTACAAACTTGTACACACTTGTACAAACTTTTACATCCTTGTATACATTTGTACACCCTTGTACACACTTGTACAACCTTGTACAAACCTGTACACCCTTGTACACACTTGTACAAGCTTGTACACGATTGTACACCCTTGTACACACTTGTGCACCCTTGTACACACTTGTACACCCTTGTACACACATGTACAACCTTTTACAAACTTGTACACACTTGTACAAACTTGTACATTCTTGTACATACTTGTACACCCTTGTAAACACTTGTACAAAATTGTACAAACCTGTACACCCTTGTACACACTTGTACAAGCTTGTACACACTTGTACAGGCTTGTACACACTTGTACACCCTTGTACAAACTTGTGCACCCTTGTACACTTTTGTACAGCCTTGTATACATTTGTACAAACTTGTACAAACTTGTACACACTTGTACAAACTTGTACACACTTGTACAAACTTGTACACCCTTGTACACACTTGTACAACCTTGTACACACTTGTACAACCTTGTACAAACCTGTACACCCTTGTACACACTTGTACAAGCTTGTACACGATTGTACACTCTTGTACACACTTGTGCAACCTTGTACACACTTGTACAACCTTGTACACACTTGTACAACCTTGTACACACTTGTTCAAGCTTGTACACACTTGTACAACCTTGTACACACTTGTACACCCTTGTACACACTTGTACAACCTTTTACAAACTTGTACACACTTGTACAAAATTGTACATTCTTGTACATACTTGTACACCCTTGTACACACTTGTACAACCTTGTACAAACCTGTACACCCTTGTACACACTTGTACAAGCTTGTACACACTTGTACACCCTTGTACACATTTGTACAACCTTGTACAAACTTGTACACACTTGTACAAACTTGTACACACTTGTACAAACTTGTGTACACTTGTACAACCTTGTACACACTTGTACAACCTTGTACACACTTGTACAACCTTGTACACACTTGTACAACCTCGTACACACTTGTACAACCTTGTACACACTTGTACAACCTTGTACACAATTGTAAAACCTTGTACACACTTTTACAACCTTGTACACACTTGTACACCCTTGTACACACTTGTACAAAATTTTACATTCTTGTACATACTTGTACACCCTTGTACACACTTGTACAACCTTGTACAAACTTGTACACCCTTGTACACACTTGTACAAGCTTGTACACACTTGTACAAGCTTGTACACACTTGTACAAGCTTGTACACACTTGTACACCCTTGTACAAACTTGTGCACCCTTGAACACTTTTGTACACCCTTGTACACATTTGTACAACCTTGTACAAACTTAAACACACTTGTACAAACATGTACACACTTGAACAACCTTGTACACAATTGTACAACCTTGTACACACTTGTACAAGCTTGTACACACTTGTACAAGCTTGTACACACTTGTACAACCTTGTACACACTTGTACAACCTTTTACACAATTGTAAAACCTTGTACACACTTGTACATTCTTGTACAAACTTGTACTTACTTGTACAACCTTGTACAAACTTGTACACACTTGTACAAACTTTTACATCCTTGTATACATTTGTACACCCTTGTACACACTTGTACAACCTTGTACAAACCTGTACACCCTTGTACACACTTGTACAAGCTTGTACACGATTGTACACCCTTGTACACACTTGTGCACTCTTGTACACACTTGTACACCCTTGTACACACATGTACAACCTTTTACAAACTTGTACACACTTGTACAAACTTGTACATTCTTGTACATACTTGTACACCCTTGTAAACACTTGTAAAAAATTGTACAAACCTGTACACCCTTGTACACACTTGTACAAGCTTGTACACACTTGTACACCCTTGTACAAACTTGTGCACCCTTGTACACTTTTGTACACCCTTGTATACATTTGTACAAACTTGTACAAACTTGTACACACTTGTACAAACTTGTACTCACTTGTACAAACTTGTACACCCTTGTACACACTTGTACAACCTTGTACACACTTGTACAACCTTGTACAAACCTGTACACCCTTGTACACACTTGTAGAAGCTTGTACACGATTGTACACTCTTGTACACACTTGTGCAACCTTGTACACACTTGTACAACCTTGTACACACTTGTACAACCTTGTACACACTTGTTCAAGCTTGTACACACTTGTACAACCTTGTACACACTTGTACACCCTTGTACACACTTGTACAACCTTTTACAAACTTGTACACACTTGTACAAAATTGTACATTCTTGTACATACTTGTACACCCTTGTACACACTTGTACAACCTTGTACAAACCTGTACACCCTTGTACACACTTGTACAAGCTTGTACACACTTGTACACCCTTGTACAAACTTGTGCACCCTTGTACACTTTTGTACACCCTTGTACACATTTGTACAACCTTGTACAAACTTGTACACACTTGTACAAACTTGTACACACTTGTACAAACTTGTGTACACTTGTACAACCTTGTACACACTTGTACAACCTCGTACACACTTTTACAACCTTGTACACACTTGTACAACCTCGTACACACTTGTACAACCTTGTACACACTTGTACAACCTTGTACACAATTGTAAAACCTTGTACACACTTGTACAACCTTGTACACACTTGTACACCCTTGTACACACTTGTACAAAATTTTACATTCTTGTACATACTTGTACACCCTTGTACACACTTGTACAACCTTGTACAAACCTGTACACCCTTGTACACACTTGTACAAGCTTGTACACACTTGTACACCCTTGTACAAACTTGTGCACCCTTGAACACTTTTGTACACCCTTGTACACATTTGTACAACCTTGTACAAACTTAAACACACTTGTACAAACATGTACACACTTGAACAACCTTGTACACACTTGTACAACCTTGTACACACTTGTACAAGCTTGTACACACTTGTACAACCTTGTACACACTTGTACAACCTTGTACACACTTCTACAAGCTTGTACACACTTGTACAACCTTGTACACACTTGTACAACCTTTTACACAATTGTAAAACCTTGTACAAACTTGTACATTCTTGTACAAACTTGTACTTACTTGTACAACCTTGTACAAACTTGTACACACTTGTACAAACTTTTACATCCTTGTATACATTTGTACACCCTTGTACACACTTGTACAACCTTGTACAAACCTGTACACCCTTGTACACACTTGTACAAGCTTGTACACGATTGTACACCCTTGTACACACTTGTGCACCCTTGTACACACTTGTACACCCTTGTACACACATGTACAACCTTTTACAAACTTGTACACACTTGTACAAACTTGTACATTCTTGTACATACTTGTACACCCTTGTAAACACTTGTACAAAATTGTACAAACCTGTACACCCTTGTACACACTTGTACAAGCTTGTACACACTTGTACAAGCTTGTACACACTTGTACACCCTTGTACAAACTTGTGCACCCTTGTACACTTTTGTACACCCTTGTATACATTTGTACAAACTTGTACAAACTTGTACACACTTGTACAAACTTGTACACACTTGTACAAACTTGTACACCCTTGTACACACTTGTACAACCTTGTACACACTTGTACAACCTTGAACAAACCTGTACACCCTTGTACACACTTGTACAAGCTTGTACACGATTGTACACTCTTGTACACACTTGTGCAACCTTGTACACACTTGTACAACCTTGTACACACTTGTACAACCTTGTACACACTTGTTCAAGCTTGTACACACTTGTACAACCTTGTACACACTTGTACACCCTTGTACACACTTGTACAACCTTTTACAAACTTGTACACACTTGTACAAAATTGTACATTCTTGTACATACTTGTACACCCTTGTACACACTTGTACAACCTTGTACAAACCTGTACACCCTTGTACACACTTGTACAAGCTTGTACACCCTTGTACACACTTGTACAAGCTTGTACACACTTGTACAAGCTTGTACACACTTGTACACCCTTGTACAAACTTGTGCACCCTTGTACACTTTTGTACACCCTTGTACACATTTGTACAACCTTGTACAAACTTGTACACACTTGTACAAACTTGTACACACTTGTACAAACTTGTGTACACTTGTACAACCTAGTACACACTTGTACAACCTTGTACACACTTGTACAACCTTGTACACACTTGTACAACCTTGTACACACTTGTACAACCTCGTACACACTTGTACAACCTTGTACACACTTGTACAACCTTGTACACAATTGTAAAACCTTGTACACACTTTTACAACCTTGTACACACTTGTACACCCTTGTACACACTTGTACAAAATTTTACATTCTTGTACATACTTGTACACTCTTGTACACACTTGTACAACCTTGTACAAACCTGTACATCCTTGTACACACTTGTACAAGCTTGTACACACTTGTACAAGCTTGTACACACTTGTACAAGCTTGTACACACTTGTACAAGCTTGTACACACTTGTACACCCTTGTACAAACTTGTGCACCCTTGAACACTTTTGTACACCCTTGTACACATTTGTACAACCTTGTACAAACTTAAACACACTTGTACAAACATGTACACACTTGAACAACCTTGTACACACTTGTACAAACCTTGTACACACTTGTACAACCTTGTACACACTTGTACAACCTTGTACACACTTGTACAACCTTGTACACACTTGTACAACCTTGTACACACTTGTACAACCTTGTACACACTTGTACAACCTTGTACACACTTCAAACTTGTGCACCCTTGTACACTTTTGTACACCCTTGTATACATTTGTACAAACTTGTACAAACTTGTACACACTTGTACAAACTTGTACACACTTGTACAAACTTGTACACCCTTGTACACACTTGTACAACCTTGTACACACTTGTACAACCTTGTACACACTTGTACAACCTTGTACAAACCTGTACACCCTTGTACACACTTGTACAAGCTTGTACACGATTGTACACTCTTGTACACACTTGTGCAACCTTGTACACACTTGTACAACCTTGTACACACTTGTACAACCTTGTACACACTTGTTCAAGCTTGTACACACTTGTACAACCTTGTACACACTTGTACACCCTTGTACACACTTGTACAACCTTTTACAAACTTGTACACACTTGTACAAAATTGTACATTCTTGTACATACTTGTACACCCTTGTACACACTTGTACAACCTTGTACAAACTTGTGCACCCTTGTACACTTTTGTACACCCTTGTACACATTTGTACAAACTTGTACAAACTTGTACACACTTGTACAAACTTGTACACACTTGTACAAACTTGTGTACACTTGTACAACCTTGTACACACTTGTACAACCTTGTACACACTTGTACAACCTTGTACACACTTGTACAACCTTGTACACACTTGTACAACCTTGTACACACTTGTACAACCTTGTACACAATTGTAAAACCATGTACACACGTGTACAACCTTGTACAAACTTGTACACACTTGTACAAACTTGTACACCCTTGTACACACTTGTACAACCTTGTACACACTTGTACAAATTTGTACAACCTTGTACAAACTTGTACACACTTGTACAACCTTGTACAAACTTGTACACACTTGTACACACTTTTACATCCTTGTACACATTTGTACACCCTTGTACACACTTGTACAACCTTTTACAAACTTGTACACACTTGTACAAACTTGTACATTCTTGTACATACTTGTACAACCTTGTACACACTTGTACAACCTTGTACAAACCTGTAAACCCTTGTACAAGCTTGTACACACTTGTACAAGCTTGTACACACTTGTACACCCTTGTACAAACTTGTGCACCCTTGTACACTTTTGTACACCCTTGTACACACTTGTTCAACCTTGTACAAACCTGTAAACCCTTGTACAAGCTTGTACACACTTGTACAAGCTTGTACACACTTGTACACCCTTGTACAAACTTGTGCACCCTTGTACACTTTTGTACACCCTTGTACACATTTGTACAACCTTGTACAAACTTGTACACACTTGTACAAACTTGTACACACTTGTACAACCTTGTACACACTTGTACAACCTTTACACACTTGTACAACCTTGTACACACTTGTACAAGCTTGTACACACTTGTACAACCTTGTACACACTTGTACAACCTTGTACACACTTGTACAACCTTGTACACACTTGTTCAAGCTTGTACACACTTGTACAACCTTGTACACACTTGTACACCCTTGTACACACTTGTACAACCTTTTACAAACTTGTACACACTTGTACAAAATTGTACATTCTTGTACATACTTGTACACCCTTGTACACACTTGTACAACCTTGTACAAACCTGTACACCCTTGTACACACTTGTACAAGCTTGTACACACTTGTACAAGCTTGTACGCACTTGTACACCCTTGTACAAACTTGTGCACCCTTGTAAACTTTTGTACACCCTTGTACACATTTGTACAACCTTGTACAAACTTGTACACACTTGTACAAACTTGTACACACTTGTACAAACTTGTGTACACTTGTACAACCTTGTACACACTTGTACAACCTTGTACACACTTGTACAACCTTGTACACACTTGTACAACCTCGTACACACTTGTACAACCTTGTACAC